>NC_133617.1:132448258-132580758 GCF_048593235.1 Sminthopsis crassicaudata | reverse complement strand
ATATCTGAAACCCAGATTTTGCCTCAACTGAAAGGAAACAAGCAGCTGTGGCAGGTTAAATAGTATGTCAGAGAGAAGCAGACTTGTTTATTAAATAATAAAATATTCCTTCTAGGCAAAACCAAGAACCACTAAATCTCAGTTTGAAGGAACTTCATGGGCATTAACTCAAACTTAACTTGAGAATTCCCTTTACGATATCCCCATCAAGTGTTACCCTCCCTTGCATTCAAGGGCTCAAATGAAGGACAATCCACTTCTTGAGGGCAGGGGACCATTTCTTTGCATCCCCAGTGTCTAGCATTATGTCTGGTAGGAGGCTAATAAATGTTTGTTGATTGGTTGATTACATCCAATTACTAGGATGGTTTTTGGTTTTCCTCATATCAAATCAAAATTGACTTTTTTCTGTAGCTTTCATTATTCACAACTTAAATGGCCCCCATAGAAAACAATTTGCTTTGGTTGGCAGCTACTTTCCATTTTCTCTCCTACAGTTGGGTTAGCCTTCCGCATAAATGCTTTTGACTTTATGTACTGTTTATTGTGGACTTAGACTATGTTTGCTTGTTTACTATAGGAAAATATTGTTTTGTTACTGGTTTTTCTCCCTCTTCTTGGTTCCTGATAGGAACACTAGCCTGCTAAATTTTCCTCAACTACTTCTTTTCCCTTCCAATTTTCCAGGTACCAGGGAAACCAGGATGACCAATTTCCCAAGAATCAGAACAAAAGACATTTAAAACAGAAGAGAATGTGATGTTTTGATGATTCAGAAAGCACTTCAGGATCCTGCAGTTCCTCAACATCATTCATATGAACATGCGACTGTAATGAAGAACTGGATAATGAAGAGTTGAGAGAATATTGGCTAAAACTGCTTTTACTGTGGTTATTTTTCTACAACGTTAATGAGTTGTTTTTTGATAGTGTGTGTATGCTCTGAATATAGATCATTTTCATGATGGGATTGAGATTTTCCCTTAATGAAGATGTGGTGTCTCTAACCACAAATGGTTAGATTTTCTTCCACAAACTACTAATGAAAACACTGTTTTGCAGAAGGCTGTTAAATAATAATAATAATAATAATAATAATAATAATAATAATAATAATAATAATAATAAAACAGTTACTGGTCATAAGCTGAAGGGGGATAGATCTATTTAAATTTTTTAATTTTTTAAATGCCTTTTTAATATTAATGTTAATTTTTAAATGTTCCGTTAGCTTCCATTTCCTTGGTGCATTCAGGAGTATCTACAGAGTTGGAGGTCTCTGTAAGCAATCATTTGGTCAGTCACCAAGCACTTACTGCATGAGGAAATACTGGGGATATACAAGCTGATTAAACCTCTTTCTTCCCTCAAGGCGATTCCATTCTTTTGAAGACACAACATGTAAATGAAGGAGTATTTGTCAAGCCAGTGTATTCATTCTTAGTTCCAATATTCAGAGTAATGGAGAAAATATCTGTATTAAACAATACAGTTCATGGAAAAAGAAGCAGCAAATCAAACATATAATGATGTGAGTCAACTCATGGCTCAGTTCATACATCTCATGCAAACCCCTCATGCTGCTTGATCTGGGAAAATTCAAGGCACAGAGATTCAGTCCTCCCCAAAATGATTTATTCCTTTCTGGATTCCTTCTCCAAAAGAGAAATTGAGCTTTATTTTGGTCTCTGAATGTTATTGGGGACCATTTGTACTTCTAAGATCTATGATTGGGCCCCTAGCCAGTGGCAGCTGTCAGCTGAGTTGCATTTCATCTCAGTGCACATTTCAGAACAAATTAGAGGCCATCAGTGGGATGGGAGATTGGAAGCCTATTTGTATGGGAAAGTGTCTAAATACTCTCCTTATTGTGGTGTTGGTTGTGAAGTTTAAACCCCACCTAGAGATATAAACTGCCCCATTGATAGTAATCATGGAAACATTCATTATCACTGGTACATTACTTACAATCTGATAAACTAAAGGTCACTGGACCATTAGACAGGCCAGGAAGTCAGTGAAAGATATTTCATAATTGGAAGAAATCTGGATACCATTGATATAAAGTTATATTCAACCATGACCCAGCTGGGCATCTTTTCAATGAAGTTTCTTCAGATCATATTAACCATCTTCCCTAAGATCATGCTTGGTTATCTCTAACTCTGATCCCCAGAGTTTCATAATATAGAGATATACTCATTTTCTTCCTGAATTTTTTTCTCCTAACAAATCTTGTTCCAATTCCTTTCTCTCTCATTTTTGTTAGTTAATCAATTTAAGATGTCTATATCTAACTCTTCTAGTTATATTAACTTTCCCAACAGACTCTCTATATCATTATCAGATTAAAAATTATACAACATATAGGTTTGAGGAAATTCATGGATCTATTTAGTTTATATGAAATATCTGAATGTTATAGCTTTGTAGGATTTTAGTGAATTCAATTCAATAATTACCAGATGCCTTCAGTGGACTGGGCACTGAGATAAGTACTGAGAATGCAAAGATAAAAAATAAACTACTATCTTGTTGGGGCTTAATCGATTTCTCCCATGGATTTTTCTATTATTTTTTATTGCTAAAAATAATCCTTATTTTTTCAGCTCCTAGACATGTATGTCTGAAGTTACCTCCCACACTCTATACTGTGTCATGGCAATTAGAAAAGTTAATGTGATCTCAGAATGTATTAATGGAGAAAGAATAATGTGCAAAATGAGAAGTGATAATCTGGTTATACTCTACCCAGGAAGAAAGATTAAACATGTTCTTTTTGGTTTAAGAATTAGGAAAATAGGTGAAAGTGGCATTGAATCAGATTTCATATTGAGGTGAGCAAAATTTCTGCCAATTAGAGCTGCTGCTCCAACTGTGAATGATCTCTCCCAAAAGGCAATGGATTTTCCCATGATGAAGATCTTTCAGTAAAGGCTAAATACCCACTTGTCAGAATGTGGCATAATCTTCCTGCAGAGACATAGATTGTCCTTGAAGGATGTGGAGGTCCTTTCTAATTCAGATATTTTATGATTCCATCAAATCAAATTTGAGGGAAGTGATCCTGGTTAATTTTATTCTCATAATATATTTCTTTCTTACTGTCAAGGATTAGTTGTTCTCTCTCCTTTGAAATGAAGCTCAGAGGTTCTCTTTTGTACAAAACTTTTTCAGATGCCAATTATTACTACTTTTCTTTCTTCTCAAACTACCTTAAAGTTAACTATTTTGCACACATTTATTAACATGTTTGTGCTGTATATGATTTATAGTTACTTGTCTCTCCTATAATATTCTTCTTGTTAGAGATTGCTTCATTCTTTGTATTTATCTCCACAGAAATGGCAATGCCTGACAATAGATGCTTATTTAAACACTTGTTGATTGAGAGTTTATATTTATACTGAGGCTATATTCACAGTTAAGATCCACATAAGGTAACTAAATCCAACTACCTCTTTGAATATTCTTTCTCTCTTTCCCAGTAGAAAGTTTATCTGTAAATATTTCTCCTCTGTCTTTCTTCCTCATGCTCATGCCTCCTCAGTGGCTTTGCCAGATAATCTGGATTTGGAGCTAGTGGAAATGGCTTTAGAACTAGACTCAGTCACTTATTACCTGTGTGACCTGAATAAATCACAGGCCTTCCCACATTCTCAATCCCCTTCCTTATCTATAATAGGAATCAGTCAGACTTGCTAAGGTGATTGTTAAGGTCTCTCACCACTCTAAACATTATGGATATATGATTTTCCTGAAATGTGATAGTGAAGAGGAGAAGAGGTGTTATAAATATGAGAAAAAATCTATCTGGCAGAGTCAGTGTGAGTATGTGCACCAAACTAGCATATTCATCCATCACTCAGGGGAAAAACCACAGGGAGGTCAGGGTTTCACTGCTGTACACTAGGAAAATGGCCAGAGGATCAACATCTTCCATCTTTGGATTACCCTATGTTATTTCAGAACATCTGGAAGTCAGCATCAGGGTACTTCTTTTCATGATCTCCTCTTTCCATTCCTCATTCCACTTGCATCTCCTTGGCAAAGAATTCACATGAACTTTTTTATAAGGTACCCAAACTAACTAGACAAGATCTGATTTCTAAGTCAGATTTAGCTGAATTCAACCTACCTGGAAATAGATAGACAGAATAAACTCTGGAGACCCTTTCAAGCATTACATTACTATGCATTTAGTCAATGTTGTGTTAGTTTATTTGTATTTAATGCAATTTTCACATCTGTTTGTATTTTGACTTTTTTCTCATACTTAATATGCTTTCATCACCCTCCCATGTTCCATGTTAAAATGTAATCATTTGATTCCAAAATCCTTCTTTCATTTGGTTCCCATGTCTGAGGATTACTGTCAAGGCTAAAGGTTCTGATACTTAGGTAATAGATTTAGTACATTTAAAATATGTACTTTGTTCACTTAGGTCTGCAATATATCAACCTATTTCAGGCAAAGGGCTTTGTTTTCTTAGGTCCTTTAAATAATAGATAATGCTAAAGGCAGCATTCTCATGTTATTTTCATTATTATGTTTCAGGGCATATGACTGGCAGAGATGGAAGATTAAGAAGAACTATACATAATGGACCCATATGCTGAAAAAACATATGGATGAATGATTAAGTATGAAGAAAAATCAAGCAAGCAAACTGTTCCCAGACATATATTACATATACCAGATCTGGGATAATTACTGTTCTTCTGGCAAGGGTGGAAAACAGACCTTTAAGTCAGGTTACCCATTAAGGAAAGGGATGCATTTTTACTGGGCATAATCACTTGAAATTAAAACAATAAAAATGATTCCACATGTTATATTTTCATTGATTTTGTCTATTGAGATAAGCCTTATTCTGACCTTTATATGTAGAATGGAGCTAATTCAAATATCCTGGAGGATGTCATAAAGAAGTGGTGGGTTCACAAAGTGTCTATTGGTAGCAATAAGAATACAAGATTAGGAAAAATGGAATAGATAGATACTAGCATTTCTTAAATACCTGTAAAAGCTTTTTTTTTTTTTTTTTTTAGAGATTGCATGAAAACTATACCATCAAATGTCTATGTAGTTTTCAAACAACCTTATTTTTATCTGAATAGGATCTATGATTTTCTTGAAGGTAGGGCTATTTTCTAATTTCTAGGAATTTCTAGGATCATGCACCAGGTAAGATCATTTCAATTCATCAATAAAGACAATTGATTTTCTTTGTATTTAGTGGAGGGAATTAGTTTGCTTAATGTTGTTTACCACAGCTATTTTTGTAAGTATGGTAAAAATAATTTTCCTATCATATTCTTACTTAAGCTTCAACACTTTGTGAGAGAGGTCCAGTTTTTCTTTGAGTTTGTTGATATAGCTCTGTTAAAAATATTACAGGCCCTGCATATAAGATATCTAGGTAGACTGAATATCATTTTCAGATGATAATATTATATTAAGCTTAGATAACTAGAGAATAACTTGGGTAATCAATCTTCCTGTTGATTATGTAGCAACAGCTGTCTATTATAAAATGAGCAAGAGCAGTGATGAGGAAAACCCAAGAGATTTGTAGATTTAGTTCAGCCTGTAAAAGCATCCAAGTCTTCAGACGTTTGTTTGAACCTTCTATGAACTATTAAAAATGGTTTAGTCCATAGAGCTGGCTATGTATTCACACAAGAATGGGCTTTTAAGTTTCTGCTTCTGGTTGTCAAAAATATGCCAGAAGAAAACTACTTTTGATTATGCTTTGGCATTTCAGTATCCAGATGGAATTAAGAAGTGATGAGTTAATCAAAACTGAAAAATAAATCATAGCAGACTAGAGGTCTTTTCTAAAGATTTGTGAACCTTTCAGAGGGAGAAATGGAAATTATATATAAATATGTTTGTATGCATGCATATATTTGTGTATATATGAATATGTGAATATATATATATATATACACACACACACACACACACACACACACACACACACACACACACACACACATTTCAATGGGAACACCTAGAAGCCTTTGTCTGAAGCCTTTGCTTCAGGAATTGCCTTCCCATTTAGCAAAATATGTGCCTTTAAGAGGAGGCTATCATTAGGAGAATATAATTAGATCAACAACTTTTGGGTGGGAAGAAAGAAACATTATCAAAAATAAGTTATTGAGTGTAAAGTCCTGTTGTCTCCAGAGACTGCTGATCACTCTCTGGGAGGAGATCTGCTGTCTCAACTCAATTTCTCGGCTGCCAACTCTGACCTAGAGTAGAGACTCTCCTTAACTTGCTCAATGTTGCTTCTTTTATCCTCCCAGAGAATTGGCATGAAATAACTCAGGGGTTTCTGGGAAAATAATACTTCAACCAATGAACTTGCTCCTCCTAAGCATGCAAGCTCCTCCCAGAAGTTGGAAGGGATAAAATTCCCAGTAAAGGCCAGAACTAGAGAATTGTTAAATACCAATTTAGCACTTAGTAAGAACCTAATAATCTCATTATCTCCTTAGCACTTAGTAAGAACCTAACAATTGAGTATCTACTGATATAGTGGGTCTCATTACCATATTATGATTGCAAAGAGTTTAGGAACCTTTTCTGGTATATTTTCCCCAAAAAATTCTAGTAAAATGACAGTGCCCATAGTAGATTCTTGGTAAAATATTTGTTGGATGGATGAGTGATTAAAAGAAGTTACTGGGGTAGTCCTCATATCAAGATATAGGCTTTTTACTCAAGGAACTCATATGATTATCAACCAGATAGACTGTGCATATAAAAGATACTCAAGCAGGCAAGAATGCATATTCTAAGTGACAAAGATTTCAATAATATAATGGTTATGAATGTTCAGAGGAGGGAATCACCCACTGAAGAACTAGCTTAAACTGGTTCTTAAAGAAGGGAAAGTTTGTATGCATAGAGAACTGCAGAGGATATTCCCAGTAGATTTACAAATGTACACAGTTGGTGGGTGGGATAAAGATGGGATGCTAAATGAATATCAATTTGACTAGAATAGAAGATCCATATACTGGATCTACATATACTTCTTGAGAGAACTAATATTTTAATCTAAACTTTTATTTCTCCTATGACCTTGAAAGATCTCTGTGTATATATTTAATAAATGCTTGTCACATGGTATGATATTTAAATAGGATTGGGAATTAAAACTAGAAAGACAAATATAGGTAATCATAGAAAGAGTCCTAATTTCCAGGGTAAGGTCTTTAACACAGAAGGAAGTGGATTTATGACTTATGATTTATGAGCCAAGAGTGGGGAGAGAGTATTTGCAAAATAATATTCATAAAGTTTAATCTGACAAAGACATATATGACAATTGGAAGGGGTAAAAGGTTTGCAATAGGGAGGTCAGTTTAGAAAAACCTTGAAATATTTTATATGTGATATAAAGAAAAATGGAACTAATGGTAGGTAAAAATGGGTATAAGAAATATTGTAAAGAATATTGATAAAACTTAGTGAAAAACAAGGAAGCAGGAAGTTAAATGGCATAGGGAATGGAATACTAGAACTGAAATCAGTAAACCTTGAGTTCCAATGTAGTCTCTCTCAAGCATTCATTTAAATTCTGTCTGCTTTGGTTTTTTTCTTAAAACCTCTCTTATATTTTATTTGAAAACCATTTCTTCTAACTTGAATTTTATCACTTTTTATAAACATAAATATTTTGGTCCTTTCCATAATCAATCTTCATACAAAATTGGTAGTAAATATTAAAATTACTTGTCAGTAATGAATCTTCCATTGATTCAGACCTTAATCAATTCATGCCTAGTCGTCCTGTGCCATTTTGGTTTATATTTTCCTATAAATGTGAAACATAAGGTCCATTCAAAATGTTTAGGGTTTTCCTGATTTTCCCTTGACATCATGAACATGTGAATCTGTTATAGGACTTGGACTGAATCTGTTCATAGGACTGGACTGTTCATTTTTCAATTCTCATCCTCACCATATGGCCATTCCATCTTCTTTTTCCATCATATAATTCCTTGATAACATTTTTATTCCATTTTCTTTCATAGATCTTCACTGGGCATAATATATAATTATAGATTGAGCTTTTATTATTACAGGTAAGATAACTGCCTCAGAGAGGTTGTGATTCACCCAGGATCACATAGGTAGTAAGTATTTAAGGCAATTTTTAAAGCTGAGCATTCATATCTCTAAGCTCCCAATGCTTTTCTACTGTCTTCTGTTTAATAATAACTTTTAACTAATTATACATCTTGCAGTGACCCTAAACATCTAATAAGCAGGGTTTTTTTTAATGAGTTTCTCTTCTTACTATGATAAAATAAACATTCACATGGTAATCTGAAGAGATACAAGAATACTCTCAAGGTCTTTAAGAAAAACTTTGGAATCAATTTGTGAGACACTGGACACAGACCACCTATTATGGCACGCCCACATCAGAGAAGGCACTGTGCTGTATTAGCAAAACAGAATTGAAGTAGCTCAAAAGAAATAAAAGATGTACAAATTTGGAAAATCCACTCCAAATGTTTCCATCGACTATTTATGCCCAACTTTTAAGGTAAAGCCTTCTGTGTTTGTATTGGTCTGATCAGCCACAGCTGGACACATTGTAACTTGACTAATATAGTAATATTATTTTCATCCTCTTCAAGACAAAAGAAAACAACCAATTCCAATATCTCCATAAGATATTTCTATTCTTCCTAATTCAATAGATGTCAAATAATCTTTTAAATTTCAACACGGTAGTTACTATACTAATTAGACAGGAAAAAGATTCTTGTGGAGGAAATTTTGAAATCTGGGGAAAATGACTTATCTCCATATGTTGGCAGTATAATTAATTCATTTTGGAATCTACTACAGACAATTTATGACAGAATTGCATTGATGAGTATTTACCTGCACCCTTTGGGAATCATTTTTCATCATCAGTATTTACAGTATAAAACTATGATGATCTTTTCACTTAAAACAGGAAGTCAGTGTACAAACTGATAATGCTTCATTTTTGTGTTTTTCTGGGACAACAGACCCAAGTCAAAAGAGACCTTCTAAGGACAAGAACAACCAATGATCAATTATGACACCTAAACTTTTGTGAAGTATTTTTAAATTTAAAAAATCCATTGTAGTCACTTCTCTGAAGATGGAATGATTTCTCAGTAGTAAAGGCAACTAGAGACTACCTCATCGGGAAGTCTGTTTTCCACTTAGTTTGATTTTAACTGTGATTTCTTTGTGTCCCACTTTCATATCTTTGGTGTTATCATAGATGCTTTCCTCTCTGCTTCTCACAGTTAACTAGTTACCACATCCTACCAATAACACATATGCAACATTTCATACAAATTCTATCTCCTCAGTATTCCCACTGCAGCCTCTCAGGCTTCATTTTCAACCTGTAAACTAAGAATAATAATGGCTGGCATTTAGAAAGGCTTGGAAAATGCCTTAAAGACATTATTCCAGGGGCAGCAAGGTGGCGCAGTGGATAGAGCACCAGCCCTGAATTCAGGAGGACTCGAATTCAAATCTGGTCTCAGACACTTACCACTTCCTAGCTGTGTGACCCTGGGCAAGTCACTTAACCCCAGCCTCAGGAAAAAATAAAAATTAAAAAAAACAAAAACAAAAAACATTATTTCATTTAATTCCAACAGACTCTTACCTGCCTCCATTCTCCTGGTTTCAATCTTTATTCATATTAGTGTAAGAATAATTATGTTTGCACTTTACTCCTCTGCTCAGAAATCTTCTTACTTATGGAGTAAAGTTTAAAATCTTTTGCCAGGTAATCAAGACCTACATTTCCAGACTTATCTCATATTACTCCTATTCACATGCTGCCTTTTATATACAAACTGAATGATTCTCTATTCCCCTTCTAAATGCACTATGCTTTCACACTTCCATCAGTAGAACAACTTCTTTTCTGTTCTTTATCTATTAAATTGTTAGCCATCCTTTAAAGGCAAACACAAATGGTTGTTTCAATGTCTCTTCTCAATCCCTTTGTCAGGAAAACTCTTCTATCCTACTCTAGACCTTATAACTCTTGTCTTAAAATTCACTAATGCACTTCAATTCACTAATTCAAATTCATTAATGCAATTCAATATTTTCTATTATGGTTACTTGTAAATCTCGGCCTTTTACTAGATGACCTTATATACTCTTTCACTGGAATTCATTTTTGCACTTATAATTCAATGTTATTTATTAAAATCATATTAGATGACAGTTTTATGAGAGCTTAAGGTTTATTTTCTCTAATTATTAATTTTGTAGATTATTACTCTCTATGTAGCCTGAGATGTGCTTATATTGAATGAAGGGAAATTGAATTGTAAGCAATTCTGCTATTCTCTATTAGTTTGGTTTTCTAATATCACACTATTCTGATTTAGCATAACTTAATGATACATATTTTTTTACTTGTCTTCTATTTTTTTCTATTTCCAAGGCAACTTCTTCAATTCCTCTTACAATGAGCTACAGCTCATTAAGGGCACTCCTTAATAAGGTTATTTAAAAACTAGGGTATTATCAGGAGATACTTCTACATCTTCAAGGAGAAAAGAAAAAGAAAACCAATAATGGGTACTTAATAAATGTTTATTGACTGACATATCTTTGCAGATTCTCAGAGTAGGAAGAGACTGGTGAAATCATCTAGTTGAGATTTTTATACATACATTAATTAATATATATATGTATATATATGCATATACATGCACACATATGTGTGTAAATCCCTAAAAATAACCTCTCAAGACATCATCCAGACTTTAGTTAAAGACTGTCAGTGAGAGGAGAACCCACTGATTTCCAAAGTAACCCATTCCATTTTTGAATAGCACAGTTTGTTAGGGAATTTTTCCTTATAGAAAACCTATAATTGATTGTCTTTTGACAGCATGTAACCATTGCACTTAATTCGGTCTTCTCTAGCTAAGAAGAATAAATTCATATTCCATGTAACATTTCAAATACTTGAAGAAACTATCATTACTGCACAATCTCCCTTGCCCCCCAGTCCTTTTATCTGCTCTTCAAGCTACACTCTATTGATTCAATCAATATATGGCATATTCTCAAGGTATTTCACAAACCTGACTTCTTTGTGACCTAATTCATACTAAAATATTAAGAGTAAATATTATCTTAGGTTACCCCTGAGTATTTAGTAGGGTTTCCTAGAGGGGAAATGTCAGAATACTGATGATAAGTCCAATGGTGACAGTTCTAGGCACTATGATTTCAAAGCGATTTTCAAACTCTTACAAGTTATATTATCTCATTTGAACACATAAGGTGACAATAGTGAGTAAAGTAGTCGAGTTATCAGTGTCCTTGGGGATAAGGAATTCCTTCCCATTCTTTTGTGAAGGCATGATTATCTTTCTGTTCTCTTCCCCTTCAAGAAAGTTTCATTTCTTTCAAAACTATATCATCAAGAATGGCTTCTGGAGGCTCAAAATAAAAGTAATCTTACCTATAGTTTGCAACAACATAGCCTGATGCTATTACTTATCTGGGGTTTGATTCCAAAACTAACTGAATCATGAATTTATATGCACTATATTACCACTCTCCCAGTTGCACCAAGATTTCAAATGAGCTTCCTTTTATTAACCTATTATTTCTCTGGGATAAGGAGTATTCTCTCCTTTATCCTCTTTCTAAGTCTTAAATTCACAGAGCTTAGCATTTCCCTCAGCCAATATAGTTTTAAGTAAATGAGATCTAAATTGCAATCAATGTGCAAGTACCTGGTAAGGCCAACCACCCAGTTAACTAGGAAGAGAAAAGTAAGTTTACTATGAAGTAAACAAGGTCCTGATCCTATCTTTAGAGCTATAAATTCCTAGTGTGACAGTCCAACGGAGTTATAGTTCAAGATCAACACAAATCTTCTGACAGCCTTTCACAGATTATCTTCCTTCACATGTTCAAATTTTTAAATCTCTTTTTGCTTTTCTGGCCTTTTTTCATTCTCTTCTTGCTTATCCAGGCCTAGCATTTTCAAAACATCCAATAATTTCTTGTTTATTTATGTTTCTCTTTTTATTTTTCCCTGAAAGGAAGAGAAGGCAAGTTGTGAGTTAAGGTTAGTTCTTCTTTTAAGATTCTCCACCACAAAGAACCTGTGATATAATATCTCCATTATGTAAGTGAGTCAACTGAGCTACAGAGAGTTTGGCAAATGATCCAGGGTTATGAAATTAGTAACAGACTTAGGGATGGAACACAGGTGTCCTGAATCATAGATGTCCACTTTATGTCTACTTTATAATGTTATGTCTCATGCATCTTTAAAAAAGAAAAAAAATAAAAGAAATGAAATACTATAAGTCTGCCTATACTGCAGGGAAAAGAATCAAATGGTTATTTTCATTGGGAAAGAGGTAATGAAGGGGATATTGGTAGTTTTATTTCTAAAAATGTAATGATGGGGGATGAACTCCTTTCTCCCATAGAGATTTACAGAAGTTTTAAGCTGCATTATCTTCTGTGAGCCAAAGTAATAGAGGCCCAGCCAGTTTAACTAAAAATCTTCGTTCATCATAATTAGTGGATCTGTGGTAGGAAGAGTGTATGTTCTAACAAATTCTTCCCAGGCTGTTCCACAACTCTCTATGGCTTAGTGCTGAGCAAGGAGGAAAAATATGAAGAAAACAAACAAAGACAGAGTTTCTTTTGTGCATTGGCTGTTTGCCTGCCAAATCAGCCGGATGGATGCAGAGTCAATTTCCATAGTGTTTGCGGCCTTACACTGGCTTCTGCACAGGCAAGTTGGGAAATATTTATTGTTGAATAGGGCCCTTGGAGGTTATTCTTGGAAGAAGAAACTTCTGTGAGCCATAATGTGTTGATTGAAAATCCCTTCTATCCCGGGTTTCACAAACTAGACCTGATATCCCCTTCCATTACAAAAAATCACTGGGAAACAGGAAAAGAATTATTAGTGTTTTGAAATCTTAGTCATTTAGATATGTGCTATCTCTTCATCCTAAGCAATTTAAAGTATTTGTGATAGTGAGTTAGAAAAGTATGGAATTGGGAAAAACTCTTTATTGCTGGAAGTCACTGTCTAGGATACTGTTAATTTTCTTCATGATTTTATCTTCTGTATTTTGATAAATATTTTATCTCTAGATTTTGGTGGTACTATTCTCTCTTGGTTCTCCTCTTGTCTCATACCACTTCTCAATCTCCTTTACTGAAGAGTAACTGTCATTTTAGCTAACCGTAGAATTCCTTAATGTCTCTGCTCTAAATGATTATTTGCATAAGAAAGTTCTTTTGACATCGCCATAGCTAATCAAAAGGATTTAAGGTAGATTTACATTATTTCAGATTTTACTGTCTGACAAATGAGTTATGGAGATGGCAAGTTTCTATTACTTTTCTTGATTATATAGCTCTTTCGAGAATCCAAGAAACAGGAGGGTTTGAAAATGAATAAGAATTTTAAGATCTTGGCTCCAGTGTTCAGGACCTTAAAAATTACAAGACAAAGAGGTGCCTACTTAGAGGGAAAAATGGTCTTTCATGTGATAGTCTCATATCTTCCATATCTCATTTATGCTATGATCTAAAGTCTACACAGAATGAGAATCCTTGTGACTCCCTTCTAGTGTCCCATATAGAAGGCGTTGACACTTTTTATTCATAGGCATTGAGGGGATTTATTTTGCTTGATTATACATGTTTATTACAAGAATTTTTTTTCTCTTTTCAAAAGGATTGGGAGAATAGAAGAGAGAAAAATATATGTCTTTTAATTAAATAAAATAGAAATGTAAGGAATGCTGTGAATGTGAAATTTCAGATGATGTCACTGTATTATTAGTTTTACTTACCTACTTATCTTTGTTAAAAGGAAACTAATAAAGCTAGGGTAATCTGTGACTGTAATATAGAAACAAAACATCAATAAAAGTGAAAATATAAAAAGGAAAAAATACAACTGTCAGACATTTGGGAACTGGCTGAAAATCATTTCTCAAAAAAATAGTGATTAATGATGTGATTTTTTTAGCATGAAGGTCAGTATTGTGATCTAAGAATATATTTTTGAGCCTATTTTTATTATTGATTTTAAAAAAGCTACTAATGATATGCTCCCTAAATTTGTAGATATGTCAAAGCTAGGAAGAATGGCAGAATTAATTTCCAAAATGATTTAAAAAGTTAGAACAAGGGTCTAATTTCATAAACACAAATTTAATGAGAACATATGCAATAAAGAGACAATATGGCTAGGCATAATTTTTTCTCAAAAAGAAAAGAGAATGGAGTAGATGGCAAATTACAAATTCAGTATGGATCCACAATATGAAATGATAGACAAAAAATTATTTTAATCTTAGCATTTTTAAAAGACTAATAGCTTCTAGGAATAAGGAGATAATATTCATGCTGTACTCTGTCTTGAGCTTATATTTTGGGAAAATATTGCAGAGTTTGCTCTGAAAATGATGACTCAAAAGCCAGAATTTGGTCGTAAGTGGAAATATCAACAATTTCAGATGTACAGATGATGAAATTGAAGAATTAAAAAGTGTTTTGATGAGGGTGAAAGAGAAGAGTATAAAAGCTGATTGGAAATTTAATATCAAATCAAGATCTCGGCAACTAGTCCCATCAAAAGCAAATAGAAGGAAAAGAAATGTAAGCAGCATCAGATTTTATATTCTTAGGCTCAAAAATTACTAGGGACAGCAGCTGCAAGTATCAAATTAAGACACTAGCTCATTAGAAGGAAAGCGATGGCAAATCTGGATAGCATACTAAAAAACAGGGCCTTCACCTTGCCCACAAAGGTCTATGTAATCAAATTTATGATTTATTCCCAGTAGCAATGCATATACCTCTCAGAGTTGAGCTATAAGGAAAGCTAAGTTTTTTCAAATCATGATGATAGAGATAACTTTTGAGAGTCTCTTGGATAGCAAGGAAATCAAATCAATCAATACTTAAAAAATTAACTCAGACAATTCACTGGAAGGCCAAAGCTTAAATATTTTGACTACATGATGAGAAGACAACTTAATAGAAAAGGATCATGTTGGGAAAGATTGAAGGCAAAAGGAGAATGGGATGGCAGAAGATAAGATGATTAGAATGTATTATGGAAAAAATGAACATGAGTTTGGACAATTTTCAAAAGATGGGAGAGCAGCAGATCCTGTTATTATTATTATTAATTATTATTATTATATGTATAACAGGGACAGACCACTTACCTTCTATCTGTCTCAGTTTCCTCAACTATAAAATGAGGATAATAGAAGGCACCTAGCTCACAGAGTTGTTGTATGAATCAAATGCAATAATATTTGTAAAGTATTTGACATAGTGCCTGCACATAGTTTGTCCCTTCCTCCCCCAAATAAAAAGGTCTTAAAATGTCTAAAGCTTAAAATTATAGTAAATCTTTAAATCTATTTTACGTATGTTTTGTTATGTCTAAGGAGGCAGACCTAAGTGCAATAGACTGAAGTTTCACAGAGGCAAATCAAGGTGTCATGCAAAGTTTCCTAACAGGTAGATCTATTCTACTTTTGCAAAATGGGAAGTCTTGGAAGGTAGATTTTTCTCCAATGGAAATTTTCAGGCAGTGAAGAGTACGGGCTAGCTCTCTGGAGGGTTTCAAGGTTATAGGCAAGCTGCCAAGAGGTTTGCCAAAGATCTCTCCTGGATTCTAGAGTCCAGAATCTCCATCTTTCTCCTCCTTGTCCTTTTACTAAGTGACTCTCTCCTCTATCCCTCAGCCCTCCAGTCCTTGACTATCATTATCTTAACACCAAACATTCAGTAGGCACCAACAGTGAGAAGAGCCATTTTTTGAACTATGCTAATAGAGCCATTGTCTCATATCAAATAGGTAATTAGTCTTAAGTGCTCAGTTGATTCAAGTATACCTTTTTGGAGTTTCAGCCCTCTACAAAGCAGAGGTAGGATAATTCCTTGAGTATATTATAGAAGGTGTTATTTTCAGGTATAAGTTGAGTTTTGTCTGCTGAGGCATCTTCCAATGCTGAAATTTTGTGGTTCTATAATGAAAAGATAACATAATGTGGTAGTGACTGTGGTAAAGGATAGAGAACAGTTGGAGTTGGAAAAACTGAGCTTATATCTAGACTTTGTTACTTAACCAATTGTATGGCTTTGGATAAGTGATTTTCCCTACTCCAAGATTCAGTTTCCTCACTTGTCTGAAGAAATTATGAAACTGGATTATCTTTAAGGTTCCTAGTATCTCTAAAATGTATTGTTCTATCAAGACTTGAAATAATGAAGAGTTTGAAAACTACTTCAAGACACAAAATACAAGATATTTCAACAAAAATAAATGAAAATCCTACAAATTTTATCCTGATTAAGAATTAAATTATAACATTTATAACAAAAAATAAATAAACTATGATTTTTTACTCAGCCTCTGTATTTATTTTGGTCCATTCAAAGTAGTACATGCTCTTTTACAAAGTGCATAGACCATTGAAATATCATATGGAACCTAATCACAGTCCCCCAGTATTTAGAATTAAGGTCTCAATGTTTGAGTGCAATGATGAAGAGGCAATTTTGCTCCAGTAAGAAACACTGAATAAGAAACACTGAATTTGTTTGCAGGAGACATGTGATTGAATTTAGTATTGCCATTTGGACAATTCATTTCTCACCTTTCAACTTGGTTATCCTCATCTATAAAAATAAGGGTCTAGACAAGCTACTTTCAAAGGCTACATTCCAACTTTAAATCTATGATCTCATGATGATAATATAAAACCTGATATATATATATATATATATGTATATATATATATATATATATATATATATATATATATATATATATATATATATATATTTTTTTTTTTTTTTTTTTTTTTAAATGTCCTTAGTGGGTAGCTAGGCCTTGAATCAGGAAGATTCATCTTCTTAAATTCAAACATGGCCTCAGATTTACTAGATATGTAACCTTAGTTAAATTATTTAATTCTATTTTCTTCATTTTTCCTGAATTGTAAGATGTGCTATCAAAGGAAATAAAAAAAAAAAAATTACTCAAATACCTTGGCCAGAAAAACCCCAAACAGAGTTTCAAATTCCAGTAAAATGATTCAACAGCAAGAACAAATAGACCTTTTAACTGGCTAACCATAAGATCATTTTTGCTCAGATACATGTGAGTAGAATCATCTTTACAGAAGATTTTGTACATTTGTGTGTGTGTGTGTGTGTGTGTGTGTGTGTGTGTGTGTGTGTGTGTGTGTATGTGTGTGTGTTGACCACAGGGCAGAATCCTTGCCTGTCACAGTAAAAAGTCCAGGGTTGTGTAAGCAAACAATTTTTAGGGCACCTTTTGTATCTTCTCCCTTACAGCAAGAGCTTAGCAGTGCAGTCTTTAAAAAACTGTTCAGATACCCAGAGGATTGTTTAATCCCACTATTGCTTCCAGTGAGAAGCTTTTGTATCTGGACTATTTTTGTGCAAGGTTGTAACTACAGTATGCACACCTAATGTTTCATCTCTTGCCTATTACCACCAGACTTTAAGATAGGTAAAAATGGTAAAATGTTTATGAGTGATGTTTTTTGACTCGATGGCTGGAATTTTTGGTGTTTAACCAAGCTTGAAGATTTTAAAGAGCCTACTTTAGCTACTTTGTGGTCTTTAGAACAAATTGTTTTCATTTGCCCATTCCATCTGGAAGTCTTCACCTGCTTGTAATAGACACTCCCATAACTCACCAAAAGGTGTGAGACTCCTTAGATACCCTCAATTTGGCTATCTTAACTCATCTGCTAAAATGCTTTATCAGGGAGTGGCTACTATGCATGCAGTAGCTTCTTGTAGACACAAATGAGAGTTGGATGGGATCAGGTGGACACCAAAGCTCAGCAGACCTCATACCAGAGATACTAATCTTCCCTGAACACACACTCCAATCCAAATGGGGTCACAAAAGGGTGGGGTATAACTAAAAAATGTTTTTCTGCATCTGAGGAGAGAGTTTAGAAATCTAAAGGACTTTAAAAAGAAGAAGGGGTTAAAATGTATATAAAAAATGGGACACCTGATAGATTACATCTTCTGGTTAAAAAAAAAAAAGTCACTAAAAGGACAATTGATTTATTCTTCTGAGGCTGACATGTCAGTCACAGAAAATGCTTACTCCACTTAATGATCTTGCTGGCTCCTGGCCCCTAAAGTGCTTTAACCTTCACAGCTGGGACCACTTAACCCTTACCTGCACACACAGCCCTGTTCTTGCCTCTGGGGCCAACTTTGCCTCCACACATGGGAATACAAAGAGCTCACTGCCCTCAAGCAGCTATGATTTCAGTTGAGTCCTGCTTCTGACTTCATACCTTTGTTCTAGTCCTAGTTTCCAGCCTTTTTTCTTTGTGAAAGTCAAGATATAATCATTTTCCTTCATCAAGGAATAATGTAGGAGGAAAAGTGCCTCAGTGGCTACAATGTACATTTGTATGTTAATGCATCCCCTAAGAAGTGCCAAGTTCTTAGGATGCTAAGTAGCTGTTGTCCCTGCAATCCAGGGATTTGACAGATTAAACTTCTTCACACAGGATTGAGGTACAGAATAGGAACATGGAAACTTCATAAATGCAAACTTTATTTTCTATTCCCTTGCCTTCTCTGATACTGCCCTCTTCTGGTTTGGCTCATACTTCTTTACTGCCTCCACCTTTTCTCCCTATATTCTTAATATAGGTGTTATTGGAGATCAACTCTTTTCTACACTGTTTATATCTTTTGTCCTTTATCAACCTGATCAACTAATGAAGTTTTAGTTCTCCTTTATAAATTTTCATTTGTAATTCTACCCTTTTTTCCTGAACTGCATATTTGTATTTTGAATTAGATTTCTTCTGTTATATGGTTCACCAATATGGAAAAAAAAATCATTCTCTAAACCCAAATCCATCCTTCCTCTTGATTTCATTCCTGCTTCATTTTGGAAAAGGATGAATGACATAACAAGATGATGTCCCAACTCACACACAAATTGGATTTAAGAGTGGTAGGTAGAGTTGTACAGTTATCAGCCTCACTCTGTGTTCCAGAGCATCAAAGTTCAGTGGTAAGAAAAAAGTCCTAACAATTGATGATAGCCCTAGATATAAAGGATGACTTTGTTGTCTTTGATGTCTGACCAAGCTCTATGTACTCCATAATGCCTGCTTCAGCTATCTTTATGCTCATTGGAACATTTATTCTTTTTTTTCCCAAAAAAGGTAGGTTTATTGAGGAGGATGTAATAGACAGAATGAAGAGATAAAATAGGCAATAGGAGTGGCAAATAAGAAATAGATTTGGGAGAGCAATAGGATTACCAAAGAGTTTGGAAGAATCCATTAAAGGAATATGCCTGAGTACTTCATTAAATGGCATTTTAAATCCACTGAGGAGTTTAGCAGCCTAAATAGAGTTACTTAATAGTAAGAAGAAAGATGCCATTAAAGGGAAGACACTCTAAAGAGGGAGAAAGAGAACCTCATGGTGAGCTTTGCTCTTTTCAGGACTTAGCCAGAACATATTGTAATTATGCAATCATTCCACCAGAAGTCTTTACATGCTTGGAGTATTTATCCTCTAACTTGTCAATGGAATTGAAGCTTGACAATTACTCTCAAATAAATTTATTAAATTTATTAAAATTATTAAAATTATTAAAATAAATTTATTAAATTAAATAAATTTAGCCCCTCTTCCAAGATGGCTTACTGGGTATAGTTGCTGCTCATGTTAGAATTTCTTGGAGCAACAGGTGAGAGTTTGGTGACAGGTATATGCCAATGTTGAATGGATAGTCCTGAAAAGAATTCAACAAGTCTTCATGCCAGAGGTACTAGTCTTCTTTGAACATTTGAACATTGCCATGAACCCCAATTTCTTCCTTTAATTCTCCTCTGGTCTTCCTCTTTTTGTCAATGACCATCATTCTTAGTCATGTATGTTTAAAATTGTTGTCAATTAAAATAAAAATAAACAAACAAAAAAAATCAAATAACTGTAGGATATTCTCCCACATTTAATTGTAGTTTTCTATACTGTGCTCTCAGTGCATAACTGTTTCTCATCATTGTTTCCTTCTACCTGGACTATTGGAATATATAATAACAATGATGATGATAAGATACAAACTATGTACTAAATATCATGTTAAATGCTTTAACATGTATTTCAAAGTATCCTCACAACAATCCTATAAATTAGGTCCTACCATTATTCCCATTATATAGTCGAGGAGAATAAGTTAAGCAGAAATTAAGTGACTTGACCAGAGTCATACATCTAGTATTTAAGAATGAATTCGAATTCATATCTTACTGAATCTAAGTCTATCTATCCAGTGAGCCGTCCAGATACCTAACAGCATGCTACAAAATATTTTCTGTATTTGAGATAATTGTAGCTGACATAATATTGGTAAAGTGCTTATTATAGTAGACATTAGATATGCAGTAGACATTAGATAAATGTTTCCTCTCTTTCCTCTGCCATCTTTCCCATCTCATCTTCATAAATCCATCATTCACAAATTACCAAACTAATCATTATGTAAAGAGTTGAATTATGTCACGTCACAGAAATGGTAGGGGAATTTCTATTGATCCTTTAAGTTCTTACAATGATTGAAGGGGTGAGAGAATCCTATTTACTCAGAGAAAATCATAGGCAGTATATTCTTCACCAGCCTGTGAGTAGGATCCACTGTGCATCAACTTTTAAACAACTATGCTTATCTCACTAGCAAAAGATGGCTTTTTGTTTAGTCTTTTTGTTAGCCAACAGTGTCTTCAACAGGGACACAAATGATGTAAGAGAAATATGATCAAGTGGAAATGTAACTTACTAGAGCCCAGGAAAGCTGTTGACAAGACCAGACAGTTTAACTTCATAGAGATGTGTCAATGATTGCTAGATTGCTTACCCTATGTAGACAAAGAAAGTTGTAAAAGGAATGGTCACGAATTTGAATGTGTTTTGATTTAGCTAGTTCAGGAAAAGATTATGATGTGTGTATAGTTAACTGGGGGATGGACTAACTCTTCAAAGATGAGAATAATTCTATAGGGGAAAATAGACTTGGGATAGAATAGAAAGCATTCTCACAGACTTTTTTTTTTCAGGGAGAAGGAGAAGAACAACCATTTGGTATAGGTGCTATAAATGACGCTACTTCATTTAATGATTTAGTGACTTTATTCTCTTTTCCCATTGATTGAATGTTCTTTGTTGCTATTATTTGCTTCCTTTATTCTGGCATGATTTAGCATGTTTTAATTGGGGTGTATATGAATAAACTAAGGAATAATTTGTGTTTTCACATTTTAGCAGGACTGGTTTGTGCAAATTCAGACTTGTGGTTCTAGAAGAGCCCTAGGCTAGAGAAATGAAATTGAAACAATTTAGTACTTAAGCTCTTTACTCTAAAACATTTATTTATCTTCATAGCATTATCTCAAATCTCTGTCCTTTTTATAAATGGAATGAAACTGAATTACTCCACCAACTCATCCCATGCTTTGATGTATGGTAATCTCCAACCTTCTATCTCTTTCTCTGAAAATTCTATTACTCCTTCAAATGCTTCCTACTTCATGGAACTTTCTCTGATTTACATCCCTTTCCCACAAATTGTAGATTAATCTTCCTTCTTGAAATATTTTATAACTCTTTTGTATATTATTTTTATTGGTCCAAAACTATAATTTTATAGTTGGAGAGAACTTTTCTTTGAAAAAATCTCCATTCTCATACAGATCAACTATTCTCTAATTTATAATCTTGGAGAGGTATCTAGGAAAGGGAAATGTAAAGTGACTTGCCTGTAGGCAGTACATGATAAAGCAGGATTTGAACCCAGAACATTCTAACTACAAATTTAGCTCTCTATCCATTACTTCAGGTTATCTTTCAACAATGTTCTATTACATTTAGATGTCATAATTTATTTGGCCAATCACAAATTTATAGAAGCCTTCCTAATCCCAGTTTTTTTCCCTTTTACATTCTCCTGCAGGATTAGAAATGTTGTTCATTTGACCCACTATCTCCCCCTTCTCGTTTCTCTTCTGAATCACATTAATTTCTACACCAAAATAAGATGTGTGTGTGTGTGTCTCCTCTCTGGCTTAGCTAAGAATTAGTTTCATCTGATGCCTTGTATACTTTGTATACATCCTCTTGTATACCTTGGGTCTATTTTCATAGAGCTTCCTTTGTCCTTTGAAGACATTAAAGGTCTAAAGGGACACTTGTTACTTATTCCCCTAATAAAACTTTATACCTGAGTCGTCATATATCCCCTTCCAATTCCTAAGTTCCTTTTCTTTTGCTTATATTTCAAATATATTATTATATATTATATTTTGTTTATATTATATTTTGTATTTTGTTTATATTTAAGCTCTTATCTTTTCATCAGAAATGCTTAAAAGTCCTCTCTCATTAAAGGTCTATACTCCTATTTCACCCTAGGATGAAATTCATCTTTGAATGATATTACTATTTTTGGGGTTTTTTTTTGGAATATTGTATTCAGAATGACCTCTCAGGTGTACTAGAAGTTGCCAGCTCTTTTGTGATTCTGATTTTGTTTCTGAGGCACTTGAACTCTTTGAAGTATTTTTTTTTTATTAATGTGGAATGTCTGGTTTTGACTATGACATTCCTAAGACTTTTCCTTTAGGGATTTCCTTCAGGAAATAATTAGTGGATATTTTTCTAGCTTCATTTTGTCATCTGATTAGTAAGGATTCTGCTCAATTATTGTTTCTTAGCATGGTCAAATAAATTAATCTTTCAATCCAAGGTTCTTGATATATCAAATATGTCAAACAATAATAGCATGAACTTCAAAGAATTGTTGTAAAGATCACATGAGGTAATATATAGAAAGTATTTTACATGTGAATTCTACCAAACATTTAAAGAACAACTAACTCCAATGCTATATAAACTATTTGAAAAAAATAGCGATTGAAGGAGTCCTACCAAATTCCTTTTATGACACAGAGATGGTACTGATACCTAAACCAGGTAGATCGAAAACTGAGAAAGAAAACTATAGACTAATTTCCTTAATGAACATTGATGCTAAAATCTTAAATAAGATATTAGCAAAAAGACTTCAGAAAATCATTCCCAGGATAATACACTATGACCAAGTGGGATCTATACCAAGAATGCAGGGCTGGTTTAATATTAGGAAAACTATTAGTATAATTGACCGTATTAATAATCAAATTAATAAAAACCATATGATCATCTCAATAGATGCAGAAAAAGCATTTGATAAAATCCAACATCCATTCCTAATAAAAACGCTTGAGAGTATAGGAATAAATGGACTATTCCTTAAAATAATAACGAGCATATATTTAAAACCTTCAGTAAACATCATATGTAATGGCAATAAACTAGAACCTTTCTCTGTAAGATCAGGAGTGAAACAAGGTTGCCCACTATCACCATTACTATTCAATATAGTACTAGAAACTCTAGCCTCGGCAATAAGAGCCGAGAAAGAGATTCAAGGAATTAGAGTAGGAAATGAGGAAATCAAATTATCACTCTTTGCAGATGACATGACGGTATACTTAGAGAACCCCAAAGACTCTGCTCAAAAGCTATTAGAAATAATTCAAAATTTTAGCAAAGTTGTAGGATACAAAATAAATCCACATAAATCCTCAGCATTTTTATACATTACCAACACAATCCAACAGCAAGAGATACAAAGAGAAATTCCACTCAAAATAATGGTCGATAGTATAAAATATTTGGGAATATATCTACCAAAGGAGATTCAGGAATTATATGAGCAAAATTACAAAACACTTGCCACAAAAATAAAGTCAGATTTAAATAATTGGTAAGACATTCAGTGCTCTTGGATAGGCCAAGCGAATATAATTAAGATGACAATACTCCCTAAACTAATCTATTTATTTAGTGCTATACCAATCAGACTCCCAAGAAACTATTTTAATAACCTAGAAAAAATAACAACAGAATTCATATGGAACAACAAAAGGTAGAGAATTTCAAGGGAAGTAATGAAAAAAAAATTAAATGAAGGTGGTCTAGCTGTACCTGATCTAGAACTATATTATAAAGCAACAGTCACCAAAACCATTTGGTATTGGCTAAGAAATAGACTAGTTGATCAGTGGCATAGGTTAGGTTCACAGGGCAAGATAATGAATAAAAATAGCAATTTAGTGTTTGACAAACACAAAGATCCCAAATTTTGGGATAAGAATTCATTATTTGACAAAAACTGCTGGGAAAACTGGAAATTAGTATGGCAGAAACTAGGCATGGACCCATATCTAACACCACATACTAAGATAAGATCAAAATGGGTCCATGATTTAGGCATAAAGAACGAAATCATAAATAAATTGGAGGGACATGGGATGGTTTACCTCTCAGACTTGTGGAGGAGGAAGGAGTTTGTGTCCAAGGGAGAACTAGAGACCATTATTGATCACAAAATAGAACATTTTGATTACACCAAATTAAAAAGTTTCTGCACAAACAAAACTAATGCAAAGAAGATTAGAAGGGAAGTAACAAATTGGGAAAACATTTTTATAGTTAAACGTTCTGATAAAGGCCTCATCTCCAAAATATACAGAGAATTTACTTTAATTTATAAGAAATCAAGCCATTCTCCAATTGATAAGTGGTCAAAGGATATGAATAGACAATTTTCAGATGATGAAATTAAAACTATTTCCACTCATATGAAAGAGTGTTCCAAATCACTATTGATAAGAGAAATGCAAATTATGACAACTCTGAGATATCATTACACACCTATCAGATTGGCTAAGATGACAGGAACAAATAACGATGAATATTGGAGGGGCTGTGGGAAAACTGGGACACTGATGCATTGTTGGTGGAGTTGTGAAAGAATCCAACCATTCTGGAGAGTAATCTGGAATTATGCCCAAAAAGTTATCAAACTGTGCATACCCTTTGACCCAGCAGTGCTACTACTGGGCTTATATCCCAAGGAAATACTAAAAAAGGGAAAGGGACCTGTATGGGCCAAAATGTTTGTGGCAGCCATTTTCATAGTGGCTAGAAACTGGAAAATGAATGGATGTCCATCAATTGGAGAATGGTTGGGTAAATTATGGTATATGAAGGTTATGGAATATTTTTGTTCTGTAAGAAATGACCAGTAGGATGAATACAGAGAGGCTTGGAGAGACTTACATCAACTGATGCTGTGTGAAACGAGCAGAACTAGGAGATCATTATACACTTCAACAATGATACTGTATGAGGATGTATTCTGATGGAAGTGGATATCTTCAACATAGAGAAGAGCTAATCCAATTCCAATTGATCAATGATGGACAGCATCAGCTACACCCAGAAAAGGAACACTGGGAAATGAGTGTAAACTGTGAGCATTGCTTTTTTGTTTTGTTTTGTTTTGTTTCCCTTCCCAGATTATTTTTACCTTGTGAATACTATCCTTCCTTTGCAACAACAACAACAAAATTCGGTTCTGCACATATATATTGTACCTAGGATATACTAAAAGATATTTAATATGTATGGGAATGCCTGCCATCTAGGGGAGGGGGTGGAAGGAAGGAGGGGAAAAACTCGGAACAGAAGGGAGTGCAAGGGATAATGTTGTAAAAAAAAATTTACCTATGCATATGTACTGTCAAAGAAAATGTTATAATTATAAAAATATAAAAATTAATAAAAACAAAATTAAAAAAGAAAGTATTTTGTAAACTTTTGTAAATTTGTTTTATGTTAATGCTATTTTTATGATATAGCCTTTATGAAAATATGTATTATTTTTCTTGTTCTCTTGCAGCTTTCATGGAGCTAGTTTCCCCCTCCAGCCTGGATTTTGGGGCATTTTTAGATATAATAATTCATTATAATTGCTGATGTCTTCTTTGTTCTTCTCTCCAGCCTTACTTGGTTCTTCAACTGGGGCTTTGTTTCATTTTATACATCAAAAAAAACTAATGCAAACAGGGTGAAATGACTTGCCCAGAGTCAAACAACTAGTAAGTGTCTGAGGTCAGATTTAAACTCAGAAAGATGTCTTCATTATTCTAGAACTATTACTCTATCCACTGCATTACTTAACTGCTCATTGCTTTCTTAAGTCTAAAACAATCAACAAAACAATAAGTAAAACCTGATTTTATCTTTTGCCAATATCCAATGGATAAGTGAAACATTTTACTGAAAAATTAACAACTGGCTCTCATAACTCAGTTAGAGCTGGCTCCATCATATATTTGGCTAAGAGTCTTAGATCCCTGGGCAGTACTGATCTAGATGCTATACCTCCCAGTTTCTGACCACCCTAGCACTTTCTCAGGGGAACCCTTTACTCTTTCTGCCTTTTGGATAAAGTGCCTTGGAAGCTATATGTTTCCTGGCTCATCTCTGTTCATGCTGGGAGGCTGCCAGCTTGCTTGTCTGTGCTGGTATTGCTAGTGGCCCCCTTTCCTACTGCCTAGGGAATGCTGACTTGCTGATTTTTTTTATAGTTCTGAGATGGAGGAAGTCACTAGTTTTTCATGAGATTTCTTGATCATTTTTTGATCTGGGGTAATTTTTCAGGTCTTTATTGGAGTACATCAATCAAAGTCAGCCTCAGTTCAGGGCTTGTCTGGATGTCACCAATGTTCTTGCTAGCACATCATGCCTAGCATACTCTTGGGATCCTTCATGATTTCCTTATCTTCCTCTTTCTTTGTGGGTTTGGCTGATCTCTGGGTCTTGTCTACATCAGTCTTCCACCAACTGAACCCAGGTTATAACATCCCATTTCACTAATCACTAACACTTTATTAGCTCAAAATTTTTTTTTGGCTTCTTTTAATCTAGATGAATGGCCTTTGAAGAATGGAAGTGCGTCTTCCTTCTATATATTTTTATTGAAATTCTTGCTTTATTTTCCCAAATGGATTTGCTTCATGCATGATGAAAGAATATACTTCAGATTCTAATATTAATTGTTGATGTCAAGTATGCTCACTAAAATAAAGTTTAGATACATGCGTATTCACAATCTGAGATGATCATCATTCACTTTGATCAGACTTTTTCCTCAGACTAGCTTAAAGGTGAATTTGTAAACTGAAATCTCCAAAAGTTGCTTAAATATTGCATCTGCATTTGAAACTGATTTAAGAAAAATCTTATTTAACATTTAGAAAACTGCCACCAAACACTCCTTACCAAATTAAGACCTTGAAGTTTATATTCTTCATGAGAAGAATTGATATTGTTTCCCAGGAACCTAGTGGAAATTGTATTATTTAGAAAGTGCTGCACAGCATGGTAGGAAGAGGTGCTACTAAGTGAAATCTCTGGCAAATATCTCTTCTGGGAGTTTTATGATTTTGTAATACTAAGAAGTAATCTGTTTTGTTTGTTTTTTTAAACAAATATGATGTCTTAGTTACTATAGAGATAAAAAATGCTTGAAATCAAATTTGTAATTGAGTTTCCTCTGTAACAACAACTCAGTTTTCAATAGGGATTCAAAAATTATTCAACATACTCCTATGAGGTAAGAAGTAGAAATATTATGTCCTTCTTATAAATGGAAAACTTGAAGCTCATCAAAATTATGCCAATATTTCCTTGGCCATACAGTTGTGGACTTAGTTTGCTTCAACATGCACTGGTAGACAAAATGAATGCTAATTGAGGGGACTACATTAACAAGATGGGAGGGTTGTTAAGGTTTTCTTGTTAAAATTTTGTGGAAATCCTAATATGGAAAATATCAGAAATAGTGTATTCACATTTAGCAATATTGCAACCTAACATTAGGTAGTCAGGGAACCTCGAATCAAGTCCCACCTCTGAGACTTATTAACTGTGTGAACCTGAGGAAAATGACATCTCTGAGCCTTGCTTTACTGATCTGTAAAATAAGGTAGACTAAATGATCAGTTATAAATCTTATTATACTGTAAAAGAAAAAAAAATACAAGGCTAGTTCCAAAACATTTATTTTTTTTTACTCTCACTAATGGAGATTTAATATTTAGTCTTCTAAAGCCAAATTCAGGACTCAAATAACTATTCAATATTGCAATATACCATCCCAATCAAAGTAATAGAAAAGTATTGGGTTTTGAGGTAATTTGTGGTAGGAAGATAATTGATCAAAGTTGAATCCTGAGAATGTAGAAATAGAATTCAGCTTAACTCTCATAAGGTGGAGAAATAGAACAAATATATCTTTGAACTTGAAAGATGTTGGGGAAAAAATAAATAAAATCAAGAGGTTCATTCTTCTTTGTTGTTTGTTTATTTTCTCATTCTGGAAGAAGCTAGGTAGATCAATGAGCTTCTTGGACCTTTGTTTGTGGGGTTAGTTGGTTTGTTGTTCTTCATTCTCAAAGAGGACTAAAATAACATCATCCTGTCAAGTTAGTGTGTTGGACTGTACCTGAATAGACTGATATGAGCTTTGAATGCTTCACTATAGATTGGACACAAATAGTCTCTATCAATATTTCTTGTGGCTACTCTAACTTTTACATCTCTCTCTTTTTTTTCCTGAGCTAATTCAATTTTGCTTTGTTCATGGAGCCCAGCACCTTCTTGCCAATGTCTCCCATTTCATACAATCAATTCTATAGTTGTTAAGAGAGACTCTGAGAGTGTCAATCTAATTATCAACATGGACATCCCTGGGAAGTATGCTGCAAAAGTAAATAAACTTATCCACAGCATTCAAAACTTCACCATTTGCTGCAACCAAGGCTTCTACATATGAATGATGTGGTGTTGGCTGATGGAGTACCTGTGTTAGGCCAAAAATAGCAACCATCCATACTTTGTTGCATCTCCGCTTCGGAGGTTGTGTTGAGTGCTCAATCATATGCAAACAAACAAAAAATTATGTTCCACGATTCATAGAGCAATGTATATTCAAATAAATAAAATTTAAAAAATCATGCACCAGCATTCCCTTCACTTTAGTTTTGGCTTGTATTCTTTTCAAGTAGAAGAATTTTGACACAATTTTCCATAAGCCCTCACAACTGAGTATCAAAGGCTTTGGTTAGATCTACGTATATTGTACACAGATCTCTGTTCTGTTCCTGACTTTCTTTTCCTGGAGTTGTTAGGCAGCAAACACCATATTGACTATTCCTAACTCTCAGGAAGATGACCTTCTTCCAGGTGGTGGATCAGCTTATTGAGAACTCTGGCAAGAATCTTGCCAGCACTAAGAGAGAGACACCTTACTGTGATTGTCACAGGATAATCTATTCCCTTTACCTTTATAGAGATGGAAAATGGAGGCATCCTTGAGCTTCTGGGGCATAATTGCCTCTTGCCATATAATCTGGAAAATTTCAATCAGCTTTTATATGATCAATGGACCCCATGTGGAGATGTTACTGATAAAAGCAAAACCCTTAAAGGTATAAATTACTCAGCAACCAGTATTCATGAAAAGAAAGTATGATCAAAAGTGAAAGGACTTTCGTTTGGATCATGTTTGCATCTTACAATTTAATCTTGAATAAGTACTTTCATTTTTCTGGGGTTCAGTTTTCTTCTCTGTAACATGAGATTGGATTTTGTGTCTTGTAGGGTCTCTTCTACTTATGAATCTGTCTGAGACAATCTAAATGAGAATCAGGGACTTAAAATGGGCACCAAAGGTGAGTTGGAATTTCCTCCAACTATTGGAAAAAGGCCATCAAACCTGGAAGCCAAACCCAAATTTAAGGTA
Source organism: Sminthopsis crassicaudata (assembly GCF_048593235.1). Lineage (NCBI taxonomy): Eukaryota > Metazoa > Chordata > Mammalia > Dasyuromorphia > Dasyuridae > Sminthopsis > Sminthopsis crassicaudata. The sequence continues at coordinate 132,550,933 of NC_133617.1, read as the reverse complement.
AGATTTGATTATAAGTTAGTGGCAGGATTTTTGTGAAAAAATTATCCTTTCTCTACTGTGTTTTCTGAACTGGCCAAGAAAACTTATGAGGCTATTCTACTAAGAATATTTTTTTTTCTTCTAAGAATTTACTATATCTTTTACTATCTCTGGCTAAAACATAGTAGAATAAATGATATGGTCACTATGAAGGAATCTGATCACCATGTTGCTTCATTGAAATTCAAAACCAGGACATATCTTATCTTTGAACTCTGAATGAATTTTAGAGAAAAATTTTATATTGGCTCTTCTGGATTTTCTCTTTTCTCCCTCTTCTCTAGTGGAATGTAGGTTATATAAATCTGAAGTTTACAATTAAGTAGCTTTCCAACTTGTCACTATCTATTCAGGTAAACTCACAATTCAATTGAGCAGATATGGTTTAAGATCTTACTATAGGTTAGATGAAGGGGATCATAAGGAATAACCAATTTAGAAGAATTAACATTATGCTAGGGGAGTACAACATGTATATAATTAAATGCATGTAAAGCATATATAAAGTAATTTAAGTTATTTATTAAAATATGCATGTAGATTTAATCACAATCTAGTGGGGGAAGACACTCCCAGTATATATATTTGTGTGTGTGTGTGTGATTTTGTGTGAATGTGTGTGTGTGGGTATACAAATAAATACACACATATACTAGGAGAAATCATAGAACTAGAATTTTAGATTAGAAGGCATTTTAGAAGTCACTTAATCCAATCCCAGCATTTTACAGATGAAAAAATTGAAGTCAAGAAAAGATAAATAACTTGTCCCAAATTACACACACTCTCCTCTCCCTCAGCAACATCAGTGCCACTGGCTTTTCTTCCTGGTCTTTGCACAAGACGCTCCATCTTGAGTTTCTGGGCATTTTCTCTGCCTTTCCCCCATTCCTAGCATGTTTCCATAACTTTTCTTTACTGACTTTTCTGGGTTCCTTCAAATGCCAGCTAAAATTTTTTTTCTTCTGGAGGAAATCTTTCCTGATACTCCTTAATTCTAATGCTTTCCTACTGTTGATGATTCCTAATTTTTTGTGTATTGTATGTTTGAACACAGTTGTTTTCTTCCACAATAGACCATGAGTTCTTTGAGAGCACAAATTGTCTTTTGCCTTTCTATTAATCCCCTATGCTTAGCATGGTGGCTGGCACATAGAAGATATTTTAATACTTATTTACTAACTGAGCAAATACTAAGTGGTAGCATAGGGAGTTGAACCTACATTTTCTAACTCTCAACCCCACAATCAAACTGCTAAATTGTTATCTGGGCAAAGTTGGCTCCTAACCTAAAGGAGCTCAATTTCCATTAACTGCTCTTAAATGACAGAGTTTTACTTGATGCAGTAGATGACCTGATCTCCAAGCTGAAGAACATGATTGAAACATTTGGGCTTTTGGTGTTAGTTCTGACTCTAGTTAAATTTAATCCATTCTAATTTAGAGGACATTATTGAAATATGATGTTTCCTTACCACATCTGAGAAGGAGGGGAGAAGAGTGGAAATGTGGTGACAGGCTGCTTACCCAATTTATGTACTATATTCCACAACAAAGCCGATTTTAAAATACTCTTCACTTTCTGTTAAGAAATGATAAAAACAAATAAACAAACAAATAATAGAGAATATTAAATGTTGCTTTCACTACAATTATGACACCAAAAGACTTTGTTTATATTATTTTTGTAAGGAATGGTACAATTAATGAGAAGTTAACATTACACAGAAACAAAGTACACCAATAAAACATTTAACACAAATAAATAAAATATGACTCTCAGAACAGAACATTTCAAATGGGATCTGACCAGGGCAGAGTGCAACAATTCACCATCATCTTCCTGGTCAGGGACACTATGCTTCTTGAAGCAACTGAACCTTGGTCACTAACATCCACTGTTAATTAATATCTACTAAAACCCTTAGTAATATCTACTAAAACCCTGAAATGAGCCAAATGAGTCAGTGTTTTACCATCTTGTACCTTTAAAGTTGTTCAAACTCACCCCACATGTTTTCTTTTTTGGCCAAAGTATTTTTATCTCATTGTCCCAAACTATTATATTAGATGATTATGAACCCTCTCATATATTCCTTGAAAAGTGTAACCATAAAGTAATTTTAGATTTCCATCAGTTTGTATTCAATTCCTTTTCAGTGTTCACAATGTAATTTTTTTTTTTTTGAGAAAAGAAATTTTCCTGTATAGGGAATGCTAAATGATAAACTTCTCTTACCAATGAAGATAAGTTCGCACCTCTAAAATTTACATTATTAGTGAGTTTCTTAAGGCATGAATTTAACTTCCCTGAGGTCACACAGTTAGTATATGCAAAGCAAGACTTAAAGCCAAATGAATGTGAGTCTAAGGTAATGTCTACTGTATTTCCTCTTCTGCAGAAAATCTATTAAACCATCTCTAAATCTTGTAAAATATGGATTATATACCACTGTTATGATTTGAACAACTATGAACATTTTTTTGTCTTTTGGGTTTGGGATAGGTGATTCACTTTTCATTTGTTTTCATCAAAGATGGCATGTTTCCAGTGCATTGAAAAGTTGGTTGATAGGGTCTGGTGACAGACCCTAGAGAAATGTTTTTTTGCCTCTGGGAATAGAAGAAAAGTAGAATGAAACTTTTAAAATTCAATAGTTTTATAAAGTATAGTAGACAAAATATTTTACAAAGCTTAGAGCAATATTTAAACATTTGCTAGGATTATTACATATGCAAAATACAAAATATGAAAAATAACCAAATGATCTTGTTCATTCTTTTGCTTTTGAAATTTTACTTATGAAAACAATGTCATCTGGCTTATGAGTGTTTTTAAATATCTTACATTTTAGCTGTTTATTTGTACAAAAATATCTCAGGTACTTTCTCTTATTAAAATAAATAGCATTAATAGAAATCTGAGAATATTAGAGTTTTCCAAATTCTCATTCTTTGGGTCATATGATAAAATAAATATATTGGTCATAAACTCATCCCTGATGTGTATACCCCACTGTTCTCATGGAAGCATGGATGAGGTCAGACATTTATAGATATCACCTTATCAGCTAGTATCAAAATATCTTGAGATTTAATCAGACAAGAGAAATGCATTGCTTAGAGGGAAAGAGACATTGGATACAACCAGAATAATGAAACCAATAGAATAGGACTTTTAATTTGGAGTCCATGCACATTAGGAAGAACCTGTCTATTGCCATAAAACTAATTTAGGTTCCAGAACTACTATAGTGCTCCAATAAAGTGTTTAATAAATCCTCATTCATTCATTTTCTAAGGGGGGAGGAACTCCCTAGAATTTCTAGACCAGCAAAAGTAATAGCTCTAGACATGAAATGGCATTATCTTTCATAAATAGCTAACTATATTTTAGAAATAGTATGCTATTTGGAATAAGATATAAATTTTCACCTTCAGATTAGACAGCGATCTGTTCTTTGGTTAACAAAGTAGGCATAATGTGGATTAAGATGAAAGGTAGAAAGAATAGAAGAAAGACAATTAGAAATAGTTACAGAGAATTTGGTCAGAAGATTAGGCAGGGCAGGAACTTATTATTTAGATAAAAGATTCCTTTAACAAAAGGCTACAGCTTCAATCATACTTTCTCTTTCCAATAAAAGATGCAAAATTCCTGAAACTAGTTAACAAGGACAAAGTTACTAAGGAAAGCTTGTTCCAAAGGCAAGCAGGACTGACCAAAAGTTGCAGCCCAAGAAAGAGACAGTTCAATATCATTCTTGTTAGGGAACTGTATCTAGGAAGAAAAACATACGTAAATAAAACATTTACAATAGAGATTCAAATCACCAAACTTAGATGACCCACACTTAAGGTATAAAGAGAATTGGCAGAATCTTTTAAAAAAGATTTTCAGTGATCTCAGATAGGAAAGGGAAGAAGTGTTGCAAATGTTCTGACTTTTTAAAAAAAGTAAAGTATGGTCTGCAAACTGCAGATCAATGCCTTGGATTCCTATGTAAATTCAATTGTTAGAGGAAAGGTCAGTGAATATCTAGACAAGGGTGCAGTCATCATAGAGAATCAGTATTGCTTCACTAACTGGAAGGAGAACAACCAAGCTATGAAAAAGATCAGTAAAGATTTCTATAATAAACCATTTTATCTATCAATTATAGTGAACCACCAATTTTGAACTTTAACATTATAATCCATAATATGTGCATGAAACACACAAAAAAATGATATGTATACTTGGTCTAGACCAGCTGGCCTTCCTATCTTTGTTTACCTTAAATTTTGTATATTTTAAACTTTAAAGTAAGCAAAGATAGGAAAGGCAGCTGGGCTAGACTAAGTATACAAAAAAGAGATCTGCCTTTGAGGTAACACAATTTTGAGGATGTTACATTGATTTTTAAATATCTGAAAAATTAAAAAGATGCCACAGGCTTGAGGGAACATATCACACTCACTGATCCCACTTAAGTTACTGAAGACAAATATCAGTACTTTCCCATCTTTAAGAAATCTTTTGGAAAATAATCTGCTCATGCATGAGTCTTACTGATGAAAGTATGAGAAGTGAAGAGACAAGCTTTCACAAGTCATATTCTGTTGTAAAATTCAAAAAACAATTGCATAATTTACTAAGAGGTATAGATAATGCAAGATCTCTTTTTATTATTTGTTGACTAGATGTATTTTAAACCCATTTTATTCACTATAGTGAAATGCTATTTTAAAGACTCTCCTCCAAGAATGACAATATGCTGAAATAATACAAGTTTCTTGATTGAAGTTCAGATAAAACTGAGACATAGCAAAAAGTAATGCTTGCCAAACATATTTGTCACTGTCTTGGAGGATATATGATGGAAAATCTAAATGAAATAGAGATTTCATATAGATTGTGAGATCTTACAGCTGTTCTTATGTGCATATGTGCTGACTGCATCAAACCTGAGAATACTCTGGAGAATCCTAAATGAAATCTATAATCATATAAATGAATTCAGTATATGTGCACAAGGAAAAAATAAATTTAGATTAAGAAATATTTGTTTTAGAGACTGATATATAGTTGGATAGATATCCCCTAGAACTTATCCATCATTATACATATCTTGGGCAAACACTACAAAATGACAATGAACTTGATGCATAATTTGATAATGAGAAGAGAGTAAAAGTAGGTGAGTTCTGACTCTTGTCTTATCTTTTTCTACAAAAGCATGTTGTTCCTAGTAATTCCTACTGTATATTTTAAAATGAGATAGTGTGATGATCTATAATTTGTAGTTATAATACCATACAATCTTAATCAACCATGAATTTGTTAAGATGCTGCTATGTAGGAAACATTGCCATCCACCCTGTGGAAGGTATAGAAAACATAAAATCTAGTGTTCGACATAAGAAATTCAATTTGTGCAAGTAAAAACATTTAGAAGAAAAACTTAGAAAGTAGATAATGAGGAATCACAAATGAGAAGCAAAGACAAAAAAAAAAGTGCCCAAAGTGTTTCAGGAAGTCCAAATTGCCACAGATTTTGATTAGGAGACTGTCTTGAAGAGATGGAATAGAGCTGGCTCTTGAAAGTTTACTGAGGTTTGGCAAAGTATGACTATATTTGGATTCTCAGGGTCTAGCCAAGTGCTTGAACATCTTATGATAGGAGTACAAAAGAGAGTTATCCAATGAATGAGTGAGTTGAAATATCTAAACATTTATTTTTATAGGAAACAACAGGAAGTAGAATATATAGCTATATATGTATTTATATCTATCTATAGCTATATCTATATGTAAAACACAAAATCCCAATTTCACATTATTATAAAAATGCATTCAAAGTAAACCTTTCATTCTAGGATGATGAGTATGTTCTAAAATATGACCTAGGATGACTGATACCTTAGATTCAGAACTTACCCTTATACATTTTTAAAGGATTTTGAAGTTAGATTTTGAAACTCGAATTTGAAGATGGGAATTTGGCTCTTGAAAATATTACACTAGAGACTTTAGTATCATAAGATTTGGAAATAAAACCTTAGAAATCACTTGGATTAATCCTCTCATTTGACAAATGAGGAAACTCAGGGTTAGGGACATAAAATGACTTAGTTAAGATCTTACATGGGTATGTAGGAGCACAAGAGGAACTGATTGTAATTTTATCCCTAATCTATTATATCAAGTAGTCATACCTAATAGATTTGGAACAATATAAATAATTAGAAAACTTCCCAAAACTATATTCATTCATAAATACATAAAACTAATAATCTTGATTGATATTATATATATATATATATTTATATATACAAACCCACACAAATATACATACATACACACATATGAATGTATGTATATATATATATGTAAATATATATATATGAAAATATGTATATATATATATATGGAATGGGTAGGTGTAGAGGTATAGATATCATATGTATATGTTTATATGACATGTATACATGCTTCTATAGATGCACTATAACATGAATGCATATTTATGCACATAGTATACATACACACAGGTATATACATTTATATCATGATGTATATAGTACTCACATGTAACTGAATACTTTATGTTATGGACATGCATAGTTGCTCATTTATGTCTATATGCAACAAATTATATATATATATATATATATATATTCATGTATATCATACCTATGTATATACATATACACTAAATGGAACAATTGTGGTAGTATTAAGCCCTGGCTTTGAAGCCAGGCTACCAGTGTTCAGATCTTGTCTCTGTCCCTTACTACTTGGTCACATAACTTTTCTGGTCTCTATTTCCTCATATGTAAAATAAGGGAGTTGGTCTTTTAGGTCCCTGTTGGCTTTGTTTCTGATTTTCCAAACTTTTCCATCATGCCATAACTATCTCAGCACCTGGGACTTTCTCACCCTGGAATATCCCTCTGCTTTGCCAGCTCTCTTTTCCCATATTTTGAGATGAGGGCAGCCATCCTTCTTCATACCTCTCCAGGATTAGCTTCTGACTTTCAGGACTTTGACAACATGCCCTTTTCACCCCATTATTTCAGCTTCTCTTCATACAGTTGATTTCCCCTGGAAGAGGTTTCCCCCATTACAGAGTACTTGAGCACGGTAACTTCTGCCTCACCCTGTCTTTTCTTGTATGTGTATACCAAATGCTAAGCTTAGAAACTAGTACATAATAAGGTTATAATAAATGCTTGGTGCCTTGACCTTCCAACTTTAAAACTATAAACTTTGAACTTGCAAACCCTCATGCTTAGAATTCATTTCCTCCTTACTTTTGCTTCATAAAGTTCTCTCCTCTGATAAGATACAGTTCAGACATAGTCTTTTGCATGAGACTTTCTTGATTCCAAATGCTAGTCTCTCTCCAAGAACTACCTTTTATTTTATATTTATGCTACATAAAGTAATTTATCTGTATTTATTGTATCTTCCATTAGAAAATAAGATACTTGCTAGTCAGAATTATTTAATTTTCATATTTGTACCCCAAGTGCCTAACAGTGTTTGTCATATAGTAGGTGTTCTTATTCCTTGTTCTTATGATCTATCTTGGATGGATCATAGGCCATCTGTAAAACTATCCTTAAGAAAAGAGTATCTTAAAATTGAGCTGTGAAAATCTCAAGGAATTCAAGCCTCCCTGTGCTGTAGGACCCAGATTATGTTCCCAAGTACAATAAATCTCTTCTAATTAGATAAATCATCTAGGAATTAATGTGATGAAAAGAGGCTTTTTTTGGTTGCAACTTTCATGTTTATCAAGTTTCTCTCATATGTGATAGATACAAAGTGATAACAGAGACTAGTTATCTTGAAAAAGCCTAATTTTAAAATTAAAAAATGAAACCCAAGGAAGTAGGAGCAAAGAAGAACAATAAGTCTTCATTTACATCCAGATGCAAAAGGGGGGGGGGGGTAGGGAGGGGTCTGCCAGAGGTAGATTGAGTTTCTCTGGCTATCAAAGGGAGACTTAGAAACTGTGCTAAAAGACTTAGGCCAGCAGTGGGAAAAGCATTAGAGGATGTTATAGTTGACAAGGCACCAAGCCAAACATTAGACATCCAAGACTGATAAAGGAAGTTAGAGTAGAAACTGGAGAAGTGCCGGCTGATATTTTCACAACTTTGTTTAGTTTCAGGAGAGATTCCCCGAGACCAGAACATGGTTAGCATAACCCCAGTATGGAAAGGGGGTCCAGTGAATAACTTAAAAATTCTGCATCAGGTCATTCTAATCTCACTGGGGAGAAACTTTTGAACAAGTACTTGAGACCATTTAATAGAACTGCATGTCACAAATCTTGTCCATGCTTGATTGAGAACAGCCACATGTTTTCAGGAAGTGGAGCTCATGCCTTAGCTTATTGGAATTCTTTGAGGATTTCATTATGGCAGAGGTGCTAAGCTGTTTGCAGGCAAGAAAAAAAGCTTAAGAACAGTTTAAAAGCTAAAGAAAGAATTGCTATTATTCCACAAAGGAATGAAGCTTCACTGAGAATGATATGAATGTAGGTTAAATTAATAGAATATTGAGTCTGAAGTCAGGAAGATTTATCTTTGTGAGTTCAAACCTGGCTTCAGACACTTATTAGCTGTATAATCCCCGGGGAAAATCATTTAACCCTGTTTCCCTCAGTTTCCTTTTCTGTAAAAATGAGCTGGACAAGGAAATAGCAAACCACTCCATTATCTTTGCCAAGAAAACCCCATATGGACTCATGAAGAGTTAGACATGACTGAAAATGACTTAACAAGAAACAACAATGATGAGGAGAAACTTTAGTATAATAAAAAATTCCCTATATCCCCCAAACTGAAAGATAAATAGTATACGAATATGACACTTTAAAAGGAAGAAAAATAATGTAGTAATATGGCAAAATTTTCAATGTTTCTATGAATAATTTAAACTTGCCACTCTACCTTTCCAGTCATCTGATAAATTATTCTCCTTCACATACATGTTGATCCAGCCAATTTGTCCATAATTATGGTGGTCAAATGAGAAAATGTTTAAAAAGTGTTTAGCACTCTGCCTGCCACATAGTAGGTATTTCATAAATGCTTATAGACAAGCAGACAGCATTCCATTTACCACTTCTATACTTTTGCACAAGTTGATCTCCATGCCTAAAATTCACTCCCTCCTTATCTCTGCTTCTTATAGCTCCTAATTTCCTTCAAATCTCAGCTCATATACTACTTTTTATTACCTTTCCTGACCTCCATACCTGATAGTACCTCTATAAAATTTAGAGAGACAGAGACAAAGACAGACAGAGATAAAGAGAAAGAAAGACAGAGACAGAGCTACAGAGATTATAAATTGCAAAAAAGCTATAATATCTAACTCTAAAGGGATAAATCAAATCCTTTCCCAAGAGTTCCCTATTGAGATAAAATCATAATTCCAGTGAGGTATACACATTTATATACTTACATATATATATATATATATATTGCCCCCTCTCTTTCCTCTACATACCTCTCAATACATTGCCAGCTCCTTAAAGTTACAAAATACTTTATTTCTGTTTTTGTATACCTAGTGTCTAGCATTGTACCTGGCACACAGCTGGTACATAAATGTTTGTTGGTTGATTAGTTAATTAGGTTCCTGGGACATTAAGGAGGCATTAAAATTCAATATAACATAATCTACTATGAAGTCTAATTTTATGATTTGGGATAACAACAGAATTGTCTAAGAAACCTCCCAAGAGTATAGAACACTTCAATTTTATATAATGTGGTTTCCCATGATTCCTAAGGATACCTTATATATACATATTGCTCAGTGTAGTCAAATATATATATGTATAAAAGAAAAAAATAAAGACATACAATGAAATAATGAAACAAACAGAAACAAGGTAGAGAGAAGGTGTATGGAAAAGGGAAAATGGAATTTAAAAAAAATTAAATCTGTGATTTCATTGGTAAGAGAGCTCTCCTTGAGGAAGCTTCCTCTGTCATAGCAGATGGGAGTCTGTTTTACAGCTTATAGTCTTAGAAAAGTTAACTGGAATTTAGACAAGTTGTACAATTACAAATAAACATTTCATTTTTTGACCTAATATTTTTGAAAAAATTGAAAAAATAAAAATATTAAATTAAAAAAAAATAAATAAAATACTTTCCCCAGATGACTACTGATGAGGTAGATTGAAATATTTATCAAAATTATTCAATTACAAATATACATATTTCATTTTTTGAAAAAAATTAAAAGGCAAGTTAACTGGAGCATGGAGCTATTAAATGAGTTGTCCAGGGCCATGTGGCCTTTATGTGTAGACTCGAATACAAAACTTTCTGATTCTCTGGTTGACTATCTACCTACTATACCACACTGTCTCTCAAATAAAGAAACAAATAAAGATATTAATTTAATAGAGCAACTTAAGATAGTTTTCTTCTTTCTCACTCCAAACCTCCAATTTCAACTTAGGCCTGGTATTTTTTTCTATATAAAACTCTGAGGTCAGCCTAATTGGGCCAGGGATTTTCTAAGTCAGTGAGTTCTCAGGCATTATCTGGCATTTCCTCTTTTGAACCTGCAGAGAAATATCCTGAGAAAAATCTATCATTTCCTTTTTCAGGCTCAGCTTGGGGCGCTTTGGGGAGGGAGAGTATGGTAAAAAGAAAAGAAAATGATAAAAACCTCCAAAAGTGTTTCATTTTACATTATAAAAATAGAGGGTATGGGGAGAGATTGTAGAAACAAATGAGGAGAACTTGAAGGAAATTGGGTTGTTTAGTCTAAAGAAGAATAGGGATAGAGTACATGATAGCTGTGCTCCAGTCTTTGCAGGCCTCTTGCATGGAAGAGGAATTCAATTTGTTCTGCTTGGCTTTAAAGGGCAGAATCAGGAGCAATGGAAGAAAGTGGTGAAAAGTAATTTAAGACTTTAATAAGGAAAAAAAAAAAACAACTTCCTAATAATTATAGATATTCAAAAGGAGAATGAGCTTCCTCAGCAGACAGAGGGTTTCCTCACTAGAAAGCATCAAGAAAATGATAAATGAGCATTTGTCATGTATTCTCTATTAGAGATTTTTGTTCTCCAGACAAGAGTAAGACTCAGCAGCTCCTGTTTGTCTCTCTCAAATCTGAAATTTTAGATATGACAGAAACAAGCAAAAGTCAGAGTCTTACTCCTGTCTGGAAAACACACACACACACACACACACACACACACACACACACACACACACACACATATAAATACACATATTTTTTATATAATGTAACACAAATTTTAAAACCCTTCCCTCTCTCCTTGCCTCTACACTTACATGCTTAATAATTGAATTATTCTGCATAAGTCACTAAAATTCTCTGTGCTTACTTCCCTCATCTAGAAAATGGGAGAGGTGGGAAGAAGTTAAATTTAATGATCTCTAAGGTTTTTTCTAACTTTAAATTTATGATACTAATGCTATACTTAACTAGTGATTATCTACTATCTACCAAGGCATCCTAGTCTGCTTTTAGAGATCTCTTATTTTCAGGAAGTTTTTTTTCTAATACAAAAGATGATATTTTTCTCTTTCTCATCTCTACTCTGTACTCCCATTCTGGCCTCTGAAGTCCAAACTAAAAGAAAAAAGAGGGTTTCTTTGGGGGGTGGGGCTCATTTGTCTTCCATATGAGGGTTCTTTCTTACCACTACCTTTTTCTAAGCTAAATATCTCCAATTCTGTTAGCCTATTTTCTCATACTATGAACTCTAAATTATTAACTGCATTAGCTAGCTGTCAGGGGGAACTGATCCCATTTGCAAAATATTAAAATTAAAAATAAAAGGGTGGCAAGAAGAATTGGGGTGAGGGGAAGCAAAGATCTAGAGTTAGTAAAACCTGAATTTAAATCCCACTTCAGAAGCTAACTATGTTACCTTTGCCAAATGACTTAACTCTGCTTACCTCCTTTTGCTCATCTGTAAAATGAGTAGAGAAGGAAAAGACAAATCACTACATTATCTTTCCCAAACAACAACAACAACAACAACAACAGCAACAAAAATTTCAAAAAGTTACCATAAAGTATTGGGCACAATTGAAAATGACTAAACTACAAAGGATTATTGGAGGAAATTTCACAGATGTCATTCTGAATAATCTTTTCAGATTTTTTAGAATTTTAGGACTGGAAAATTCTTCATGTAGAGAGTTGAACTTAATTGGAAATAGACCAATGATTCTGAGAGACAGAAGTGAGGAGAAAATTAATTCTAGACCTGGGAAATACACTGCACAAAAGTGTAGAGATGAAAGAAGTCATGTTATGGGTGGAAAAATAGCAATTTGGTAGGACCACAGAATTCATAAAAAGAGACTGAAATATTTTTAGTATATAAAGGTTGGGTAAGGTAGTGAAGAACTGATATGCCAAAAAGAGGAGATTACATTCTATTCTAGAAGAAACTGGAAGCCACTGAAATTTTTTGAGTAGAGGAATGATAAAATGAGTAAAAGACAATTTGGGAGTGGGGGAAGCCATTCTTACTTGGGGCCATAGTTCATCTACAAATGGATCTGGGGAGGCTTCATTAGGTAAAATTAATTGTATTAATTTGATTTCACTGGCACATTAGCAAACAGATCAGTCTGAAAGAATTTTATTGACTCAAAGAATTTATGCTTTTTCCCCCCTTAATACTCAATCTATTCTAGCAATTATGAAGTTAAGGAATAGCCAAGAAAAGGACTGCCTTTTGAGCTCAAGTATGTTGATGGTGTTTTTAATACAATTACAATTTTTGCTTCCCCTGATTTGATTTCTTTAAAAACAATCTAATTTCTTTTCATTTCAGGGGAAAGATTAACGCAAAGGGGTATAATTAGCTCAATTAGATATTTTTTCATAAAAGGAGGTGTATGCTTCACTACCAATATTATTTTTTAAGTCACTGAAAAGAAAAATATTAATTTTAAGGCATGTAGGGAAGAAAATATCTTAGTTCCATTCTACCTAGTCCTATCATTCTTTGGAAACAGAAATGTTCACAGATGCTTAAAATGTTCTATTATGCCTAAAATCACAAGGGGACCATAAGGATTTAAATAGATGAAGAGGATCTGGTTTTAATCAAATAAATCCTCTTCTGAATACATAACTGAAATATGTGAACATGGGACCTTTAAAAGTTTAGAGAAATTCAGACTTATTCCTCAGTTTCCCTTTTATATCTTTAAATAAACTCTATTTTCCACCACATTCTTCAAATAAAATTTGCTTCCTCAACAATTTCCCTGCCTCTGCTCATTCAATAGCCAAGAGAGTAATTTGTATAAGATCTGGTTTAGTTTATCATATAAAGAATTTGGGAAATATGTTTGTTTTGTTGCAATTGTATGGTTTGATGTTCACTGGATATTTGAAAATATGTTTATCGTTACATAGCAAGAAACATGTATCATTAATTATAAATACAGAGAGGCAACAAAGAATAATGGAGAGAATCAGCAAGACCTGCCTTCAAACCACTGCCTTGTAAACCTGGGTCAATGATTTAACCTCCTAGCATTCTTAGAAACTTTCTAAAACCATAAATTGCAGACTATGTGTCAATAATAATTGGAAGAAAGAAGTGATGGTACTACTATTAGTGGGTCTAGAGTCTACTCCCTGTCTCTATTTAGAATGGGTTCATCTTTTCAGTAATTGATAGATGGGACAGAGGTCCCATTTATTTTGACAATATCCTGTATGCTATCTTAGTTTAGTGCCAGTTAAGTACAGTGGGAAAAAAAGAGGTAATGATAGTGGATGGATAGACACTTAAATCAAATGATGGGATAATCTAACCTGTATGGCATTATTATAAATTGATCCTTCTGGGAAGAGTTAAAGTCAAGCATCAGGTTACCATATTCTCATATCTTTTTATTTTTTTTTTCATGATACTATACAAATCCAATGTATTTTTAAGCTACATATCTTTAAAAATCAATTCATTTCAACAAACATTTATTGTTATGTTATTGCTATGTTACAGGCACTGTGTTAAATGCTGAGAATATAAATAAAAAGAAATATTCCTTGCCCTCAATGCACTTACCATCTAATGGGGAAGATAATACATAAAAGGAAGCTGGAGGGAGAAGAGAAGGTACATGGCAGTGTGACATAATGTTCAATGGGGTTCAAACCAAGCAGAGTTGCTGATAAAAAAATGAAAAATGAACTAGAAAATCTATAATCTCTGCCTTCTATTATGGAAAGCTTCTAGAGGAATTTAGTGCTTCACTTTTTATCCCTTCAATCAGAAGGAAAAAGAGCCTGAAGGAGTTGCAAAGGTGTTGAATATCCAAAACTGAATGAATGGCATGGAGATGATATTTCAGGTGATGATCTTACCCTGGAAGGTGTATCTCTTCCCTTAGAGTTCAAACCAAGCACAGGTACATATGAAAAACGCTGTTGTAACAGAATGACATACCAAATAAAGGTAAATTTATTATTTATATTTATAAATTGATAAGTTGATAAATTTAATCCTAGTCTATCCAAAAGATACTCAATGAATTTGTGGGCTATTGGTGATGATTTCCAGGGATCCTCCTAGCATTATATCTACAATTATAATATTAACTAGCATTTACTTAATAATTTACATTCAAATAAAATTTTGCAGTTTTTATAATAATAACAGATAATAGGCATCCAAGTATTATTATTACTATCTTATAGATGAAGAAGTTTGAAGAATAGCAATATTAAATGATATGCTGGAGGTCATATAGTCAGTGAAATGTCAGAATGAAATTCAGGTTTGCTCATTCAGATTGTATTATACCACACACCATCTTATTTAGATATTTAGAATGAACATACTTTACCTGTGAGATCTTGGATAAGCCATATGATTGCTCTGGTTTTCACTTCACTCATCTTTGAAATAAGGAGACAGGGAAGGTAATGATCTCTAACCTTTCTCCTAGACTTAAATTTATTTTCCTTGGTACATGTGATTGCAAAAATGGAGATTGGAAGACAATATAATGACATGACAAACAGTAAGTAAATAAAAACATTTCAAGACAAGAGGAAATTATTCAAGTATTCCATATTATAGGGTTAAGAGAATCTGAATTAAGGGGGACAAGAATTTTGAACGTGATAGAGAAAACTGGAAGAGAGACACAAAAAAGAAAATGGAATTCTAAGCAGGAAGAATAGCATGGATGTGGAGATAGAAGTAAAGAAAACAAATATACAAAGAAAATAGGAGAACGAATTTTTCTCAGTTGTATTGTAAAGATGATTTTTTTGTTTAGGCATGGGTTGAATAAAATGACATCTGAAGTCCCAATTTTGTGATTCTGTGACACTGAGCCTACTCTGGCTGAAGTAGATCATTTGTATGGGGAAAGTGGTGACAAATGATATTATGTAACAAGGATGGTGGAACCAATTGAGGGAGTACCAAGCTGAAAACTTTGCATTTCCTGCATGATAAAATAGATTGTGAGGTTCCTAAACAGGGAATGATTGTAACAATTGAATCCATCAATCACATCATGAGGGAGAAGAAAAAAGAAAGGAAAGATAGGGAAAGTCCATCCAAGGTGACGTATATTCAGTCAATCAATAAACATTCATTAAGTATTTACCATGTACCAGGCATTGTACAATATCCTAGGTAAACAAACAAACAAAAAAAAGTCAAAAGACAATCGCTTATAATCTAATAGGGGAGAGAAAAACAACCAACCATGTACAAACAAGTCATATACTGAATAAATCAGAAATAACAGAGAGGAGATACTAGAATGAAAAGTTGAGTAATGTTTCCTGTAGAAAATAAGATTTTTAGTTGGTCTTTGAAAGAAGTAAGAATCTAAGAGGTGGTGATGGAGAGAAGAGTATTTCAGGCCTGGGAGTCAATCAGAAAAAAATGGTCATATTGAAGAGACAGAGTTCCTTATTGGTAGAACAGCAAAGTGAGCAGTGTGATATGCCAGAGTAAGGTATAAAGCGGCCTGAGAGCTAGGAAATGTATAAGTTATGAAGTGCTTTAAACACCAAACAGAAAATGTTGTCTTTGATTCTGGAATATTAGTGAGCCACTGGAGTTTATAGAGTGGGAGTGAGGAGTGACATAGCCAGATGTGCACATAGAAAAATTTCTTTGGTGGGTTGAATGGGAGATGGATTAAAGGGAGAAGAGACTTAGGCAGGCTGACCCAGAAAATGTTATATCGAAAATATATAAGGGGCTTTGTCAAATCTATAAGAATATAAATCATTCCCCAACTGATAAATGGCCAAATGATATGAACAGGCAGTTTTACAATGAAGAAATCAAAATAATGTATAGCCATATTTTTAAATGATCTAAATTTTTATTGATTAGATAATTGAAAATTAAAATAACTTTTACCTATCAGTTTGGCTAAAATGATTGAGGAGGAAAACAAGTATTGGCGGGCATATGGGAAAATTGGGGCATATTCATTGTTGATGTTGATCTCCAAACCTTTTGGAGAGCAATCTGGAATTATGCCCAAAGAGAAATCATAAAGTATAAACTGCCAGAGAAGCTATAAAGTGTCACCCTGGTTGTGCCACTACTAGATCTATTTCCAAAGATGAATAGAGAAAAAGTAAAAACAAAACAAAACAAAACAAAACTTCTCCATACTACAGTGTTTTTAGCAGGTCTCATTGTGGTGGCAAAAAATTGGAAATTTCAGGGATGCCCATCAATTGGGGAATGGTATATGATTATAGTGGAATATTACTGTACTACAAGAAATGTTGAGTTCAATGATCCTACAAAAAACATGGAAAGACTTCCATTAAATAATGAAGATTAAAATGAGTAGAACCAAGAGAACATTGTATATAGTAATAGCAATATTGTTTTAAGAACAACTTTAAGTTGCTAAGTTATTTTGACTATTATAAATATCCAAGGTTAACTATAAAGAATATATGAAGAAATATGTTATCTGCATTCAGAGAAAGAAATGATAAATAAAAATACAGGTAGAATGATTTTATATATTTATATATGTAAAAATATACAAATATATACATATGTGTCTGTAGACATCTCTAGAGTAGTGGGAGAGGGAAGAAAAAAAGGGAAAAAAGAAATGTACATGCTTTATCATATAATTAATAGAATAATAAATATATAATGTATTTGCAGTTTCAAGTGCAGTAATCTTTTTTATTATACTATGTTATGGAATTACTTTTTTTATTCCATAAGAAGAAAGGAAAGATAGGGAAAGTCTATCCAAAGTGATGTATAATCAATCAGTCAATAGACAATCATTAAATATTTATGAAAATAAAAAATAATATGAAAAATAAAATAAGAGAAAGAGATGCTTCATAAAAAAAGCTATGGAAATAGTCTAAATATGACATTATGAAGGCCTGTATTGGGTATTATATTGGGGATGATAGTCTTATCAGAGGAGAAGACCTATTTTAGGAATGTTGTAAAAATGAAATTGCTGAGTTTTGACCATACATTGAATGTAGGGAGGGTAAGAAGTAGTGAAGAAAAAGAGTTCTACCTGGGTTGTAAACTTGGGGACCCAGGAGATTGGTAGTGCTCTCAACAGTAATAGGGAAGGAAGAAAAGTATATACATAGCGCAGTGCTTTAAATGGAAAGAATGTGACATGCCAAAAATCAAAAGAAAAAATGACAAAATTATAAAGATCAGGCAGAATGCAAATGAAGCAGACATCTCCAACCTATCAATTGGTGGAGGTGAGAGACCAATATGAAACTATTTTTTCACTTTTTAAAGTATTGATAAGTTATGCAGGTTTTATTTTCCTCTCTAAAAAGGAAATAATAGTCATATGATATGGATCTTGGGGAAAGGCAAAGAAAGGAATACATGGGTTTCTATGGTGACATAAGAAATATAAAATAACAATAATTTTTTTTTAAAATAGCAATATGGAAGGCAGAAGTGAGCAAGGATTTATAAAGAAGGATAATGAGTTCAGTTTTTTTTTATTTATTTAGAATTTTTCCCACAGTATATATGTATGAGTAATTTTTTTTATAATATTATCCCTTGTATTCATTTTTTCAAATTATCCTCCCCTCCCTCCACTCCCTCCCCCCGATGACAGGCAATCCCATACATTTTACATGTGTTATAATAAAACCTAGATACAATATATGTGTGTAAATACCATTTTCTTGTTGCACATTAAGTATTAGATTCCGAAGGTATAAGTAACCTGGGTAGATAGACAGTAGTGCTAAGAGTTTACATTCAATTCCCAGTGTTCCTTCTCTGGGTGTAGTTATTTCTGTCCATCATTGATCAACTGGAAGTGAGTTGGATCTTCTTTATGTTGAAGATACCCACTTTCATCAGAATATATCTTCATACAGCATTGAAGTGTACAGCGATCTTCTGGTTCTATTCATTTCACTCAGCATCAGTTGATGTAAGTCTCTCCAAGCCTCTCTGTATTCCTCCTGCTGGTCATTTCTTACAGAGCAATAATATTCCATAACCTTCATATACCATAATTTACCCAACCATTCTCCAATTTATGGACATCCATTCAACTTCCAGTTTCTAGCTACAACAAAAAGAGATGCCACAAACATTTTGGCACATATATGTCCCTTTCCCTTCTTTAGTATTTCTTTGGGATATAAGCTCAATAGCAGCAATGCTGGGTCAAAGGGTATGCACAGTTTGATAACTTTTTGGGCATAATTCCAAATTGCTCTCCAGAATGGCTGGATTCTTTCACAATTCCACCAACAATGTATCAGTGTCCCAGTTTTCCCACATCCCCTCCAACATTCATCATTATTTGTTCCTGTCATCTTAGCCAATCTGACAGGTGTGTAGTGGTATCTCAGAGTTGTCTTAATTTGCATTTCTCTGATCAGTAGTGATTTGGAACACTCTTTCATATGAGTGGAAATAGTTTCAATTTCATCATCTGAGAATTGTCTGTTCATATCCTTTGACCATTTATCAATTGGAGAATGATTTGATTCCTTATAAATTAAGGTCAGTTCTCTATATATTTGGAAATGAGACCTTTGTCAGAACCTTTAATTTTAAAAATATTTTCCCAATTTGTTACTTCCCTTCTAATCTTGTTTGCATTAGTATTGTTTGTACAGAAACTTTTTAGTTTGATGTAATCAAAATCTTCTATTTTGTGATCAATAATGATCTCTAGTTCTCCTCTGGTCATAAATTCCTTCCTCCTCCACAGGTCTGAGAGGTAGACTATTTTCTGTTTCTCTATTCTATTTATTATCTCATTCTTTATGCCTAAATCATGGACCCATTTTGATTTTATCTTGGTATATGGTGTTAAGTGTGGATCCATATCTAATTTCTGCCATACTAATTTCCAGTTTTCCCAACAGTTTTTTCCAAATAATGAATTATGAATTCAGTTTTAAACATGTTGAGTTTAAGATGTCTACTGGACATCCAGTTGATACCTGATAGACAGTTGGGTATATAAGCTTGAAGGTCAGCAGGCATATTAGAGCAGGATAGGTAAATTTGAGAATTATAAGCACAGAGATTATAACTGAATCCCTGTGAGCTAATAAGATCACCAAGGGTAAAGAATAATGTAAAGAAAGAAAAGAGGGCCTGGATCACAATCCTATAGGACACTTATCATTATAGGGTGTGACCAGGATGAAATCCAGTAGGAAAACTGAGTGATCATATAGATAGGAGGAAAACCAAGAGAGAGTATTGTCCCTGAAACCTAGAGAAAAGAAAATATGAAAAAAGGGTGATTAATGCTGCCAAAAATTTCAGAGAAGTAAAATAAAAATGAGGCTTGAGAAAAGGCCATTGTATTTGGTACCTAAAAGATCATTGATAACTTTTGAGAGAGCCCTGAAACTATGGAGTGTGTAAAGACGTGGCAGCAACCCTGGAATTATGATCACTTGACCTCTGACAATACCACTAGTTGGGTTAGCACTCCATGAAATAAAAGTATGATGAATCATTTGAATCTAGGAAATGGATAGGGAATTACAATTTTAGATACTGGCTCTATTCAGAATCATCAGGACAATCCTCTTGATCTGTAAGACAGAGGAGCTAGCAGTGATCTTTTGTGCTCTACCAATATTACAAAAAGGCAAGAAATATACAAATATTGCATCTTTACCAATATTCTATCTGCTGGAACAATATTTGGTACAGATGGTACTAACCATTAAAACAGACAAAATATCTATCTTTATGAAATGTACTTAAAATGTGGGTGTTTTTATTTTAAACCATAAAATACCATCAACGATTTCAAAGCATTTTGCTAGGCACTAAGTATTTTTGGGGGGGTCAACAATATCCTAAGTTCCAGATTATAGCTTTTAAAATTTTAATAGTATTTTATTTTTCCAAATACATGCAAAGAGAGTTTTGAACATTTATCTTTGCAAAACCTTGTGTTCAAATTTTTCTTCCTCACTTTAAACTTTCCTTCTCCCCAAGACAGCAAGCAAGCTGATATAGCTTAAACATATGTGATTCTTCTAAATATATTTCCATATTTGTCATGCTGCACAAGAAAAATAAGATCAAAAGGGAAAAAAACAAAAAAAAAACAATAAAAAAGGTAAAAGTATTATGTTTGATCTACACTCGCTCTCCATGGTTTTTTCTCTGGATGCAGATGACACTTTCTATTGAAAGTCTCTTGAAATGGACTTGAATCCCCTCATTTTTTAAAAGAGCCGAGTCCATCACATAATCTTGTTGTCACTGTGTATAATGTTCTTTTCATTTAGCATCAGTTCACGTAAGTCTCTCTAGAGACTTTTCTTAAATCAGTCTGCTGATCATTTTTTATAGAACAATTATATTTAATTGAATTCATATACCACAATTTATTTAGCCATTCCCCAATTGGTGGACTTTCCTTCAATTTCCAATTCCCTCCCACTATGAAAAAGAGTTACTACAAACATTTTTGCACATGTGGATTCATTTCCCTCTTTATGATCTCTTTATAATATAGACCCAGTAGAGACATTGCTGGATTAAAGAGTATGTACAGTTTTATAGCCCTTTGAGCACATTTCCAAATTGTTCTCCAGAAAAGTTAGATAATTTCACAATTCCACCAACAATGCTTTAGTGTCCCAGTTTTCTCACATTCCCATATTTATCATTATCTTTTCCTGTCATCTTAGCCGGTCTGTTAATCTCCAAATTAAACAATTAGATTATGAGCAGCCTCTTGAAAATAAGGGTTGTTTTTCTGTTCTTTTTATTCTTAGTGGGGCTGCTAAGTTCCACAGTAGATAAAAAGCTGGATCTGGAGTCAGAAAGACTTATCTTTAGTTTACATCTGGCCTCAGACACTTACTGGTTGTGTGACCCTGGGCAAATCATTTAACTATGTGTACCTCAGTTTCCTCTGTAAAATGAACTGGAATAGGAAATGTCTTACCACTTCTGCATCTTTGCCAGGAAACATAATGGTCAAGATGATCTTACATGGTCACAAAGAAGCAGTTGCAACTGAACAACAATGACTTATAACTCTTCTTCAGCTATTTTAAAAGCACTAAATTTAATGGAATCAAAAGTAGATTTTGTGGGGAAAAGCACTTATAGAATAAAATTATTGATATTTTCTTTATGTTATTACTTGAATTTTAAAGAAGCAGTGCTACTTATTCAAATGCCTGTGACATTCTTTGAAACAAATAAATAACTTTCTGTCCTTGCAGCAGCATTTTAGATTCGTTCTCTTAAAAGATTTTGCCTTAAAAGTTATGCTGTCATTTTAAGTTCATGATTTATGATGGGTACAATGTTCTTGATTTGTGAAATCTTGTGAATTTTTCTTTTATATGATTTGGCAGTCACTAGAGCTTTTGTTAAGGGCAAAAATTGGCTTGAGTTCCAGTTAATGATTTCCCTTTTAAATAAACCAGAAGAAATAACTTAGTATTGATAAAAGTTTTCAGTATATAAATTTATTCACAGAGACTCAAGGGATCCACTGCAAAGTATATTACTTCTAATTATTTCAGTGCTATTTTTATTTTTTCACATGAATCCTTAAATCTTTAGTTTCATGAAAAGATTGCCTTGACATGTTTAAAATTAAACTTTCAATATTTAGAATCTTATCAATAGCTATGGAGTTTAGGACATGCTAAATGATCCTAATATAGCTATAAAATAATATAATTAGGAATTTTCTCTTTGAAATAAAGTAGAAGTTGCTTTCTTATGAATGGGTTTAAATATAGCTAGATTCTTTCTTCCTTTATTTTTTAAAACATAATTTTAATTAAAAAATCAAACTATTGTTATTTTTAATTCAAAATATTTACAAGAAAGTGAGGCTATTTGTTTCATAATAAGTGTGAATATATCCCTATCATGCCATCTCAAGAATGGAACTGATGTAAAAAGATGAAATAATCTGAGTCACCTAGGAGTGTCCATTCTCAAGAAACCTCAGACTATTAGTTATCATTGTCTCAAAATTCTCATGGTCCATGAGCTAACTTATGTAGAAATATTTTGAATTTTAAAGTGTTATATAAAGTAAGCCATTAAGTTGACAATCCTCATTGAATTTAGTACAGCATCAAAGATGTGATTGATTTATTGATGTGGTTAACTAGTATTGAATAATATCTTGCTTTTTTATGTACTCTATTGCACAGAGACAAAATTCAATCAAGATATTAATCATTAATTTAAAATATCTTATTTTCTATAGATCAGAGTAAGGTAGAGACAATTCCTTTGACTAAAATCATCAAGTGTATCTCTAGGAATTCCCTAAATCTTTAGCTTCCAATTCCTGATCACTTTTTACATTGCCATCTTCTACAATAATGTTTCCAATCTTACAACCAGAGAAAGCTCTTGTTTTTTTCCTTGGGTAAATTTTCTTCCATTGTCATTGATACATTTTACATTTGGCCTTTGGCCAGATGCCCATGGCCTCCAAGAAGAAAAGCAGAATCTGGACAGATAAAGAATATTTTTTAAAAGTCCCTCTCCCACATTAGCTGCAGGCCCTGTGGATATGCCACCTACAGTGCCTGCTTCTGCCTTCCTCTGTCTTCTGTCTGGGATCTACTCCAATTCAGCTCTTGTGTCCTTGATTACATTAAGACCTATTTTCCCTTCCTTTGACAGACCCCATTCACTCCCACAGCTAAGACTAGCATCAGTTTGCAGATGATTACCAGATATATGTTTGTAACCCCAACCTGCCTGCTCCTTCTGTCTAGAACTACATTTCAAAGGGTCTTTTAGAAATCTTTGTCTGCTTGGATATCATAAAGCTTCTCTAAACTTAGCATAGTATACTAATGATTTCTCTTCTTGATCCAAACTCTTCTCTGTAAGGGAGAGAAGTCCACTCTTTCACATGAATGGATAATGTTCTCTTTGCTTATTGAATATATAAATATTCAAATCTAAAATTTCATTCTTCTATTATGGGAACTCCCTCTACCAATCATACATTAACTAATAATAATGATGCTGATATTAATAATAGCAATTAGCACTTATATAGTAATTTAAGATTTGTAGAGTGCTTTACAAATATTATCCACCCCAACCCCAACCATGTTGGGAGATAAGTAGGTGTTATTATCTCTATTTTAATGAGGAAACTAAGGCAGAGGTTAAAAGACTTGCCCAGGATCCCATAAAAAGTAAACTTCTAGGATATGATTGGAAGTCAATCTAGGTATATATTCTAGGTAGCACAGTGAATATAGTGCTGGACTCTGAATCAGGGAGACCTGGATTCAAATTCAGCCTCAGATACTTACTAGCTGTGTGACCCTGGGAAAGTCATTTAATTCTGTTGGCCAAAGTTTCTTCATCTATACAATGAGTTGGAGAAGGTAATGGCAAACCACCCCTGTATCTTTGCCAAAAAAATAAACAACAGACCCCAACGGCGTCACAAAGAACCAAACATGACTGAAAACGACTGAACAACAAAAGCTTACTATATTAAACCTAGGAAATTACCTTAGCACAAAAAGATGATGATGTGGGGAGAATAGAATTAAGCCACCTGTATCAGAAAAGCAATATGAACCAACATCTTTATAATTTCCATCCAACCAAGACTTTTCTTATTTTCATTTTGTTTGTTTTTAAAGATTGGATGGCTCCATCTCATCAAGGCTGGAAGAACAGGGTTATTCCTGGCTCTGATCCTACTACTGATTAGCATAATCAGGTCAACAGTGCTTACTGTTGTCATGCCAAGGAGCTTGTCCCTATTTCTTTACCTCCAGATCCATTTGCTTCTTCTTCATATAAGAGGTTCTTTCCCATGCCCCAACCTGTCCCCAAAAGGTGCCATATTCATTTCCAATTTAGTACTAACATGGGGTTGATATAACCACTTGCAGCTCAGAGCACTTGAGCTCAAGAAATCTTCTGGTTTTACCTTTTCTTGGTAGCTGGGATTACAGAATACACTACCATATCTAGTTCCTCTTCTTACTGTCTTCAAAACTTTCATTGAGAATATTATTAAGATGTTGTTTATTCACAATAAAATTATAATCATTTCTTCATTATCTAATGGGTAGCATTTTCCCTGTTATTGTTTAAACTTAAATTATAAAAAGTTCTGTAACCAATGGAATGACCTGTTACAAATATTAGCTTAGTTTAAGTGCAAAAGCTATATAATAGCTTATTGGTTCTACATTGTTCCTCTATTCCCCTAGACTTCCTGACTCAGGATCCAGCATAATATCCTCAGGGACCGCATCCAGTACACAATTCTGTGAACAGAAAGTCACACACCAAGTCTCCCTCAACTTTAGTTTTGGCTTGTTGCCTTTTCAATTTAAATAATTTACTATCAGAGCAGTATCTTATGATATGCATTAGCAGTGCAACATCTGATGATGCTTTCCTCCTTAATGAATATGTATAACAACATCACTGGAAACATCATGCTAAAAATCATGGGAGTAAGCACATAAGCCTGTTTCATTCCATTTGTGGCTGAGAAAGTGCAAGAACATTGTTCATTATCCCAAACCCCTGCAAGCCTGCCATTATGAATCCAGCATATAATACTGATGAACTTCTCCAGGCAACCAAATTTCACCATGGTTTTTTCACAGGCTCTCATGACTGACAATATGAAAGACCTTGGTTAGATCATTGAATATTGTGTACAGACCTTTCTTCTGCTGGCATTTCTCCTGGAGTTGTCTGGTTTCCTCAGCCTTTTTTGAAGTCACACTGGCTTTAGGGTAGATGACCTTCTTTCAGGTGAAGGATCAGACAATTAAGAAGGAATATGGCAAGAATCTTGCCAGCAGTGACTAAGACAAAGATTCCCCTGTGATAGTCATAGGACATTCTATTTCCTTTTCTTTTATATCAATGGATAATAGAGGCACCCTTGATTTCCTGGGAGATAATCTTCCCTTGCCATGTAACCCAGATTTCTGTAGCTTTTGTATGAACAGTAGACCTCCTGCTTTGTAGATCTCTGGCAGAATAGAATAAGCACCAGGCACTTTGCCAGAAAAGAGGAGCCTAATGGCACCCAAAAACTCTTTTTATGTGAGAAGCTCAACTGGATTTAATGTGATGAAAATGGTCAATGACTTCAATATTGATTGATGATATTCTGTTGAAAACATTATGAAATTGTTCATCACCTCTCCAAGGTGATGTCCTTATTAATTATTGGTGTGATTCCATCAGCACTAAATAGTTGAGATGTACCAAAGATCTTTGGCCCATAAATACCTTTCAGGACAGCTTAGAAATGCTTTGGGTTGTTACTATCAACATAAAACTGAATTTCATTTGCCTTCTTACTGAGCCAAGAATCCTGCATCTCTTTAAGCTTTATTTTCATTTTACATTTGATGAAAGTAAATGTTGCATTTTTATAGAGGAACTATCCTGCTGATAATTCTTACAGAATTCTCATTTTTTATTTAGTAGCTTCTGGATTTACCCATTATTTTCATCACACCAATTCTGATGTTTGCTAGTATTCTGTTTCACACAAATAAGTGCAGTGCTAATTTTTAAAAGGTGCCTATTTTTTTTTTCTGTTCCACTGTTACCAACTATGTATTGCTCAACTTTCCCTCCAAATTAACAATGAACTGTTCATATTCATAGAAGCACTTCAATCTGTTAACATTAAGTTTTCTCATACTCATCTTGCCTTATGATTGCCACTTTTGTTGAACATGAATGTTTACTTGAGGAGGATAAGCCTATGATTGATCAGTCTAGCACACTGATCACAGATCACCTTTGTCACTTTCACAGTTTAGTAGCACAGCAGGCCAGCTGTGAGGCTTTCAGCCCTAGGCAGAAGACACACTACCAACTCTGGAAACTTGGACAATATGCATGATTGGTCTGGGCTATCCCAGTGCAGTAGTCAAACTACAAACATCTAAGGCCCCTTTGGGTCCCATGGCCTCCAGCACAACTAGCTTGGGACAATGCCCCCTGTTTCCAGGAGCAGAGTCTAATTTTTTAAAAATGAGCAAAAAACCTCAAAAGATCTATCTGATGGTAGAAAATTACATTCTGACAAGAAAGATCAAAACACAAAGCCAAAAGAGAACATCAATGTCAAAACACGTACACATGAAGCCTCAAAGGAAACGATAAATTATTTTTTAAAAAAAAGTACTCTTGGAAAAGCTCAAAAAGGGTTTTAAAAATCAAGTAAGAGAGGTAAAAGAGAAATTGGTAAAAAAAAAAAAAAAGAAATAAGATTTAAACAAAAGAATTATGAGAGTCAATAGATTGGAAAAAGAAAGCACAAAAATGACTAACAAAAAATACTTTAAAATTAGAATTGGCCAAATGGAAAAGGAGATACAAAAAACAAACTGAATAAAATAATGCTTTAGAAAGAGAATTGGGGCAAATAGCAGCTAATGACTTTATGAGACATCAAGAATCAGTTCAACAAAATCAAAAGAATACAAATAAAGAGAAAATATAAAATAGCTCATTGGAAAAACAATTGACCTGGCCAAATAGATTCAGGAGAGGTAATTTAGGAATTATTAGACTACTTGAAAGCTATGACCAAAAAAAAAAGAGCCTGGACAGTATCTTTCAGGAAATTATTAAGGAAAGCTATCCTATCACCACAGGTAAAATAGTCATTGAAAGAATCCTACTGATCACCTCTTGAAAGGAATTCAAAATGAAAACTCCAAGGAATATTGTAACAAAATTCCAGAATTATCAGGTCAAGGAGAAAAAACTACAAGCATCCAGAGAGGAATAACTAAAATATCAAGGATGCACATTCGGGATTACACAGAATTAGCAACTTCTACATAAAGGATCAGAAGCCTTTGAATATGATATTTTAGGAGACAAAGAATTACAACAAACAATCAATTACCTAGGTGAAACAAGAGAGAAAAGAACAGGAAAAAAAAAGCAAAGGAGAGAGAAATAGTATAAAGAAAAACATAGTTAGCAATCATAACTGTGAATATGAATGGAATGAACTCTCCCATAAAAACAGTAGCAGATAGCAAAATGGATCAACAAACTGAATCCTGCAATATGTTGTTTACAAGAAACACATTTGAAACACAGAGATAACATATAGAGTAAAGGTAAAATCCTGGAACAGTAAATCTTATACTTCAGTTGAAGTAAAAAACAAAACAACAACAACAACAACAACAACAACAAAAAAAAAAAAAAAAAACAAAAACAAAAAACCTAGGGATGATCTCAAACAAAGCAAAAGCTAAAATACATGTAATTAAAAAAGATAAGGAAGGAAACTACATATTGCTAAAATGTATTATATACAATGAATATAACATTTAATATATATATGCAAAAATGGTATAGTCTCCAAATTCTTAAATGAAAAGTTAAATGAGTTACAGGAAGAAATAGATAAGAAAACTAAATTAGTTGAGGATATCAACCTCCTTCTCTCAGAACTAGATAAATCTAAAATCAAAAGAAAAAAGAAAAAAGTTAATTAGTTGAATATACTTTAAGAAGAGTTGGAATATGATAGATCTCTGGAGAAAATTGAATGGGGAAAAAAGTAATAAGGCTTTTTCTCAATTGTACTTGGCACCTATACAAAAATTGACCATATGTTTGGACATAAAAACCTCATAATCAAATGCAGAAATGAAGAAATATTAAATGTATTTCATCAGATCACAATGCCTATAATTATTATAATTATCATTATTATATAATGTGTAATAAGGGCCATGAAAAAATAGACAAAAATTAATTGGAAAAAAGTAGTTTGATTCTAAAGAAATAGTGGGTCAAGCAACAAATCATAGAAATAATCAATAATTTCATTTAAGAGAAAGACAAAAAATGAGACAGTAACAAAACTTATGAGATGCAGCCAAAGCAGTTCTAAAGGAAAATTTTATATCCAAATGCTTATATGAATAAAAGAGAAAAAAGGATGATGCATGCAACTGAAAAGTTAGAAAAGAACAATTTTTAAATCTCCAAATAAATAACAAATTAGAAATTCCAAAATTCAAAGAAGAGGTTATTAAATTTGAAAGTAAGAAAAATATTGAACTAATAAATAAAACTAAAAGCAATTTTAGGGGAAAAAATCAACAAAATAGATAAATCTTTGGCTAATTTAATTTTAAAAAAAAGAAAATTAAATCACCAGGATCAAAAATGAAAATGGTGAATTTACCACTAATGAACAGGAAATTAAAGCAATAATTAGAATGTATTTTGCCTAACAAATCTGATAATCTAAGTGAAATGGATGTATATTTTCAAAAAATAAATTGCCAGAATAACAGAAAAGGAAATAAATACTTAAATATTCCCATTTTAGGAAAAAAAGAAGGAATCAAATAAACATCAATGAATACCCCAAGGTAAAAATCTCCAATGTCAAATGTATTTACAAGTGAATTCTATCAAACATTTAAAGAACAATTTAGAAAATTAGGCAAAGAAGGAATCTTACCAAATTCTTTTAAAACACAATTCTTTTAAGACATGATGAAAAGAAAGAAAAATTGCAGTTCAATTTCCCAAATATATATTGATGCAAAAATTTTAAATAAAATATTAGCAAAGAGATTACAACAACTTAGCAGCAGAATAATACACAATAACCAAGTAGGATCTATACTAGGAATTTAGGGCTGTTTTAATATTAGATAAACATAAGCACAATTAACCATGTCAATAACAAAAGTAAAATAATTCATGTGATTTTATATTAATTGGTGTTGAAAAAACCTTTTGACAAAATAAACCATTCCTATTTAAAAACATGAGAGTTCTCTCTAAAATGATAAGCCTCATCTATCTAAAACTATGACCAAGCATTATATGTAATGAGGATTATTTAGAAACATTCCCAATAAGATCTGAGCTGAAGTAAGGATGACCATTATCATCATTATTATATAATATTGTAACAGTAGTGTTAGCTTTAGCAATTAGAGAAGAAAAAAGAAATTGATGAAATTAAATTAGGTGAAAAGGAAACAAAACCAACACTCTTTGCAGATAAAATGATGGGCTATTTGGAGAATCTTAGAGAATCAACTAAAAAAATACTTGAAATAATGAAGAATTTTCACAAAGTTGCAGACATAAAATAAATTTATACAAAATAATTAACATTTCAATTTATTACCTACGAATTCAGTAGTAAGAGATAGAGAAATTATATTTAAAGTAAATATAGAATCTAAATAGTTGGGAAAATATCAATTGCTCATGGGTAGCCTGAGCTAATATAAATACCTACACAACTACCTAAATTGTTCTACTTATTCAGTGCAATAACAATCAAATTACTAAAAAAAATTATACAGCTAGAAAAAATAATGACAAAACTCATCTGGAAGAACAAAAGGTCAATGATTATGAGAATTAATGAAAAAACCAAATTCAAAGGATGGTGTTCAAACAGTACCAGCTTTAAAACTCTGTTATAAAGCAGCAGTTACCAAAACCATCTGGTATTGACTAAAAAACAGAGCTGTGAATCAATGAAATAGGTTAGATACTCATGACACAATAATAAATGACTATAGTAATCCAGAATTTGATTACCTCCAAACACTAGCTTCTGGAATAAAACTTCACAAAAATTGCTGAGAAATTTGCAAAATAATACCTCAGAAACTTGGCACAGACCTACATCACACATGCCATACCGAAATAAGGTCAAAATGGGTAAATAATTTGGGTGTAAAGTGTTATGCCATAAGCAAATTAGGAGACCCAGGGAAAATTTATCTGTCATATCTTTAGAGAAGGGAGGATTTTATGACCAAAGAAGAACAAGAGTATATCAGAAAATGGAAAATCCACAACTTTGATTCCATTAAATTAAAATGTTTTTGCACAAACAAAACCAACACAAATAAGATTAAAAGGAAAGTAGAAATCAGGGAGATTTTTTTTTTTTTTTTACAGACAGTGTCTCTGATAAAGATCTCATTTTAAAATTAAAATTTAAAAAATATATAAAGAATGCTGTCAAATTTATAAGAATACAAGTCATTCTCCGATTGATCAATAGTCAAAGGATATGAACACAGAACTGTCAGATGATGAAATTAAGGCCATCTATTATCATATTAAAAAAATGCTCTTAATAACTATTGATGAGAGAAATGCAAATCAAAACAACTCTGAGGTGCCACCTCAAACCTTTCAGTTTGGCTAATATGACAAGAAAAGATTATGATAAATGTTGAAGAGAATGTGGGAAAACTGGGACACTAATGCATTGTTGGTGGAGTTATGAAATGATCCAAATGAGAGCAGTTTGGAACTGTGCTCAAAGGACTATAAAATTGTGCATACCCTTTGATCCAGCAATGCTACTACTGTGTCTGTATCTTAAGGGAATCATGAAGGAGAGAAAAGGACCCACAAATGCAAAAATGTTTATACCAGCATTTTTTGTGTTGGCAAAGAATTGGAAAATGAGTAGATACCCATCAATTAGATAATGGTTGAATAAGTTATGGTATATGAAAGTAATAGAATACTATTGTTCTTTTCTGAATCAAATTTAGAAGAATGCGAGTCATTCTCCAATGAATAAATAGTCAAGGGATATAAACAGGCAGTTTTATAGAGATATAAACATTTTTAAAATCACAATTAACTCGATAAATTCCAAAGTAAAATAATTCTGAGATATCACTTATACCTATTAGATTGTCTAATATGACAAAAAAGGAAAACTGTAAATGTAGAGAGGTTGAAGAAAAACTGGAACACTAATGCATTATTGGTGGAGTTGTGAAATGATCCAACCACTCTGGAAAGCAATTTGAGACTTTGCTCAAAGCACTATAAATCTATTTATGTCCTTTGAACAAGTAATAAAAGTGGGGAAAGATTCACATATACAAAAATGTTTATAGCAGCTCTTTGTGGCAGCAAAAACTTGGAAATAGTGGGGATGCTGATCAATTGGGGTATGTCTGACCAAGTTGTAGCATGTGAATATAATGAAATATTATTGTTCTATAAGAAATGATGAGTAGGAAGATTTCAGAAAACCTAAAAATATTTCCATGAACTTATATTAAGCAAAATGAGTTGAATTAAGAGAAAATTGTTCACAATAGTAACATTGGGAAATGATCATCTATTATCTTTTGGGCAGTACAATTATTTAAGATAATTTCAAAAGAGAATCCAGAGAAGAAACTTTGGAGTCTGAATGAAGATCAAAGCATACTATTTTCACTTTTTTTTCTTCCTCATGGCTTTACCTTTTGGCCTGATCCTTCTTTCACAATATGACTAAGACAGAAATAGGATTATATGGTTATATAATATATATATATATATTATATGTATAACTTATAACAGAATGCTTGATGTTTTGGGGAGGGGTGGGAAGGTAGGGAGTGAGAAAATTTGGAATTTAAAAATCTTACAAAAAATAATGTTGAATGCCATTGTTACATATAATTTTTGGGAAATACTATTAAGTGGAAAAAAAGTTTTTTCTTTGACCTCATTGGGGTCATCATAATAGGAAGAATGATAGTGGTGTAACACTGTCCTGCAAGGGGCAACTGAATTGTCATAAGTCTGTTGTTCACTCCTTTCAGGAGGCATACAAGTTTATTGATTAGATTAGTTTCAATTGTGAAATGTATGTTAGGTTCAAGGTGCTTCCCATCACTGCAGCCACTGCAGAAAAACATGTACTCAGCTCCAGATTTAGTTAGTTGGGCTTCATTTGTCAGCCTTGTTTCACTCAGAACTGTTATTCAAATGCACTACCTTCTGTGTCCTCTTGTAATAAGAGTTGTTTGTCTTTCAGGTCTACTGGAATTCTTATTATCCATTTGTGTACATATATTCTATAATGATGATGAATGGGATCATCTTCAAAAAAGTTTTTGCACATCTTTTTGTGTTCAACTTCAGAGCAAGATCCTAGCCTACCACAGTAAACAGGCCTAGGTTTAGTGAAGTAAAAAATAATTTAGGGCACATTTTTTTTCTTTATTAAGGCTTTTTAGTTTTTCAAAACATATGCATATCTAAATCACTACTGATTAGAGAAATGCAAATTAAGATAACTCAGATACCACTGCACACCTCTTAGATTGGCTAAGATGTCAAGAAAAGACAAGGATGAATGTTGGAGGGGATGTGGGAAAACTGCGACACTGATACATTGTTGGTGGAGTTGTAAAAGGATCCAGCCATTCTGGAGAGCAATCTGGAATTATGTTCAAAAAGTTATCAAACTGTGCATATCCTTTGACTCAGCAGTGTTACTACTGAGCTTATATCCTAAAAATATCTTAAAGGAAGGAAAAGGACCCACATGTGCAAAAATGTTTGTGGCAGCCCTTTTTGTAGTGGCAAGAAACTGGAAATTGAGTGGATTCCCATCAGTTGGGGAATGACTGCGTAAGTTATGGTATATGAAGATAATGGAATATTATTGTTGTATAAGAAACAACCAGCAGAATGATTTCAGAGAAGCCTAGAGAGTCTTACATGAACTGATGCTAAGTAAAATGAGCAGAACCAGGAGATCATTGTACATGTCAGCATCTATATTATATGACAATCACTTCTGATGAACATGACTCTTCCCAACAATAAGATGATTGAGTTCGCTCCAATGATCTTGTGATGAAGAGAACCATCTACACCCAGAGAGAGGAGTGTAGGAACTGAATGTGCATCACAACATAGCATTCTCACTCTTTTTGTTGCTGTTCACTTGCATTTTGTTTCCTTACTCATTTACTTTCTTTTTTTTTACCTGATTTCTTTTAAGCAGCAAGAGAATTGTATAAATATGTTTATACATATTAGATTTAATATATATTTTAACATGTTTAACATATATTGGCTTGCTTGCCATCTAGGTGAGGGGGATTGGGGGAAAGAAGAAAATCAGAAACACAAGGTTATGCAAGGATCAATGTTGTCAAATTATTCATGCATATGTTTTGAAAATAAAAAGCTTTATCAAAAATATTTCAAAAAAATAAAATAAAATAAAACATAGGCATGGATAACTCTTCAACATTAAACCTTGCAGAACCTTGTGTTCTAATTTTCCCTCCTTTTCCCACCCCTTCTCTCAGATGGCAAGTAATCCAATATATGTTAACCATGGTAGAAATATATGTTAAATCCAAAATATGCACATAATTATACATTTATCTTACTGCACAAGCAAAATCAAATAAAACCAGAAAAATGAGAAAGAAAATAAAATGCAAGGAAACAACAACAAAAAGAGCGAAAATACTATGTTGTAGTCCACACTCAGGTCCCACAGTCCTCTCTCTGGGTGCAGATGGCTCTCTTCATAACAAAATCATTGGAACTGAACTGAATCATCTCCTTGTTGAAGAGAGTAGTTTTTTTGGCTGGACCCCAACAATAAGACAAAAGTCAAAGCAACTCTTGATACTGTCTGACCAAGTTCTAAAGACTGCAGCACCTGCTTCTTTCACTTTGATGGCCCATTCATTGAAACAAAATATTCACATCTGCCTATTCTGCCTGGGATATCTTTATATGTTGGAGGTAGATACCTCCTTAATTCACCAAATGATTTGAGGCCCATCAATTACCATCAACCTGGTTTAGCTTGTCTGCCAATATGGCAAGTGTGTGGCCCCTGCACATGCTACAGCTTCTTGGAACTACAAGTGATTGCCGCATGGAAGGTAGACACCAAAAGTAGATAAAGAGCTCTGGAAAAACCTTGGCAATGCTCACACGAGAAATGCTACTCCTAACATCCCATAAACCCCACATACTTTGCTTTTACATATATTTACAAGAAAGAACACTGGCAATGAAAGAACTATTTATAGAGAGAATAATAATGGAAAACCATGCTTGAAAGCTACTGAAATTTGAAAAAGTGCTTGGATTTGGGTGGTAACAATGGGACTAGTGAGAAGGTAATAGCTGTAAAAAGATAAGACCTTATAATTGAACTAAAAGAAAAGGAATGGAGATAATTTGAAGGTTTTGAAAATGTAAGATAGAATGAATAGTGCTACTACAGATAGAAATTATGAAATGATGGCATCCTTTCCATGACTGTTACAAGTCATAAAACCAATTATTTTGCAAACTTTGAATCACTAGGTGGAAAAGAGAGACAACATAAGCAGAGTACTTGCCACATCACCTAGTCCATTCTCCTTTTTATTTCTCCTCTCCCATCTGGCTGTCTCATGTGTATGGTCAGCATGGAATAGCTTGTGGTTTCCTCCAGGCTTTACCACCACTCCCAGCAACTGATCTGGTTCTTAGGACTTTATTTCCCCATTGTATATTTCTCTATGTCTATTATTACTTTTGAATATAATATAGACATTTTCAGGAAATAGCAGGATGGGAGTTCTGGGGAAGAGCTCCAGTGTACAAGAGGCAGTCCCAGAGAGGCACTCAAAAAAATCTAGTTTGAGGGGACTGTAACAGAGAGCAAAGCCCAAATATGAAAAAAAATATGAAACCCAAATATGAAAAAAAAACTTCATAATTCCCAAACCTATAATTTCATTGTGGATACTCCCTCACTAACAAAGATTCTACTATATTCTACTAGAAATTCCCTAAAACCTTCTACATAGAAGGAAAAAAGATCACATTGTGGTCAGTGTAGTGATATATGTCTGTCCAAATTTAGTTAAGGTGGTTAGAAGACATGCATACCAGGCCAATGCTTCTATGCCTTTTTCTTTTCCTGAGTTCATTGATGTTCTTTACTATTATATTGAAAACATTAGGAGTTCATTTCCACTTTATTCAAGGTCTTTTGTAACAATTTGAACCTCATCTGAAAAATCATGTGCTATTTCACACCTCTATCACTTTCCCCATTTTAATAAAATAATTTTTAAAAGTCTATTTTTCTCTCTCCTACTTCATTAAAAAAAGAAAGAAAGCAAATTTCTCATGACATTATGTATATTCAAGGGAAACAAGTTTCCCCAAGGGTATATACAAAGTTCTTAGATTTTATGTATTTATTAATATAGAAATCATTCTCTGGGTTTTGTTTATTTCATTCTTTATGGTTTTATAAAAGTCCTCAGAGTTGTTCATTTTAAACATGGAAGTGTCAGTGTCAGAGGAGAGAAGGGAACATTGAAATATGTAGAAAAGGTGAAATGGACAACCCTCAGCATCAGATTGGATATGAATGTTATCTCACTTTGTAACCAACCTTTGAAGGAGGTACTATTTTTGTGCTTATTTTACAAATGATCAAAATGAGTCTAGAAAATGGACTTGGTTCTCCAGTGTCATTCAGCTACAAAATGTCACTTGGTTCTCTCAATGTCACAACTAATGAGGATTTGAGGTTGAATTTGAACTTAAGTCTTCTAAAGTTTAAGTTGAATATTCTATCCACTTTGCCATATAACTAGTATTCACAGAGTTCTTTATCTATCATCTATCTATCTATCTATCTATCTATCTATCTATCTATCTATCTATCTCTCTATAATTTGTTCCTCTCCACAATCCTATGAGATAGGAGCGGTTAATTTGCTTCTTTAACAAATAATAAAAATGAAGTTAAGAGCAATTTAGGTGACCTTCCCAGAGTTATGTAACCAGTCATTGTCTTAGATAGGGTAGCTCAAAGTCCTAGAAAGTCAACCAAATTAAGTCTGGACTCTATTAAATTAAAAAAGCAAGCCCAAAAACAATTGCTAAATGCCTATTTTGTGCAAGGTGCCCTAGTACTTTTCTTCTTGATTAAAAGGACACAAATCTCTCCTCTATAAATAAACGGCTGTGGCCATACTAAATCAGTGCAGGCTGGAGAGTTACCTCATTTGAGCCACAATTAACCCATAAAAGAAATGTTTTTATTATTATTTCTATTTTTCAGATTTAAAAGAGTAAAGAATCAATAAACATTTATTAAATTCATAGTATTTATCAGACATTATGATAAGTTCTGAGGATACAAAAAAAAAAAAAAAAAAAAAAAAGACAATCCTTGCCCTTGCCCTCAAGGAATTTACAATCTAATGAGGGAAGACAACACACAAGAAGAAAATGAAAGGGAGTGTGGTATGGTGAAATCAGAGAAGTCCTAAAGTGGATACTAAATGAGATGTTTGTCCTGAGCATCCTTTTTAAATGGAGATTTTGAAGTTCCTGGATCTACCCTGCAATCAGAGGGGCAGAAGATTCTGAGGAAGTGTTGGTTGAAAGGCTGATTTGTTCTTGCAAGTTGGTAAAATGTTTTGTTGTTGTTGTTGTTATTTTTCAGTGGTGAGTTTTCTGGGCCAGAGAAGTCTTAAAGTAAAGCCAGATTAGAAATGAGGTTAATGAAAGTGAGTGGTTAAATTAGTTATTCAGGGTGAGATGATTGCTAAACATTTAGGGCAAGAATTCAACTGAAGTATTTTCTACTATTCACTTGTAACACAGAATTTTTTTAAATGAGAGAAAATATTAGTTCACCAAACTAATCAATATTTTAAAAATATGCTAATGGTAAAGGCAAATTTACATTTCCATAGTCCCAGTCACTGTAAATAATTGAATTATGTATCTGTTCATCTGTTCCCTGGGACCCAACTTGACCATTCTAACTTTCATCTCTCTCTCTCTCTCTTTCATTTATCTTGTTTTG
Source organism: Sminthopsis crassicaudata (assembly GCF_048593235.1). Classification (NCBI taxonomy): domain Eukaryota; kingdom Metazoa; phylum Chordata; class Mammalia; order Dasyuromorphia; family Dasyuridae; genus Sminthopsis; species Sminthopsis crassicaudata. The sequence goes on along the minus strand of NC_133617.1, from coordinate 132,513,715 downwards.
ATCACTGTGTAAATTGATTTCTGGTTCTTACTTTATTAACTTATATCTTCCCATGCTTCTCTGAATTCTTTGTATTCATCATTCAACCAAACAATAAATATTTATTAAATGCTTATTATCTGTCAGGTATTATACTGAGAATTGGGGGTACAAAAAGAAGCAAAAGACCATCCCTGCTCTCAAGGAACTCACAATCTAATTACACATGATGCTTGCTATTCCATTGCATTTGTGTATCACATTTTAGTAATTCTCCAATTGATGAACATCTACCTCGAAAATAAATATAATTGACAGTGATTTGAAGATGTTAGAACACCAGCAAATTGGGAAATCAGGGAAAATTTCCTGGAGGAGTTGATGCCTAAGCTGAGCTTTGAATAAAAACAAGGATTCTGAGAGGCAAAAAGAGAAAGGAAATGAATACAGGTTAAAATGTGAAAATTCACAGAACAAAGACATCTGTGGTTTGGGACAGAAACAAGTAGCCTAATTTCCCTAAGACATAAAGCTCATGAAAGAAGAATAGAAAAAAAGAAAAAAGCAAGTGATTATATATAGTTTTTTTTTAAAAACCTAGGAATTATGAAGAAAAAAATATTGTCTGAATTAGCTATTTAAATAATCAAGTTGACAAGTAATTTCAGAATGTCATTTCTCAGCTAACAGTTCTCATAGGTTTACTATTGCAGATGTTATGAATTATATTTTATGAGTATAATTTATACAATACATATACATTATATATATATACATATACATACATCTATGCATATGTGGTGAGTGAGTATGTGTATAATACATCTATACACATTTTTGTGCTTTCCAATTCAAAGCTAGTTGCCTCAGTGGTTTGGAAGGCCACCCACTAGAAGAGACATAATGAAGGAGTAGTTTGCCACTGGCAAGGATTTGGTTAACCTTTGATTAAACATTGGAATTTAAAGTATGAAAAGGTCTGGAACCTGACACAGCCCTTTGACACCATGCTGTCTGTCATTAGTGATAATCCACTATTGGATGCTCAACTCTGAAAATGGAATTAGACGCCTTTGGTTTTCAACCTTAGCCCTCCTATACTGTAAACTGAACCCTTCTGTGTTTTCAGACTTCCTGATTTACTGCTTTGTCTTTAACTATTTTCAGGCAAGAGGAATAGGTGGGAGAATGGAGGAGCCCATGAGATCAAGTGAGTACAAACAAGATTTTCAACCATCACCAAGGGAGGTGACTTTCTGGTTAGTAGAAGTCATGAGGTCAGGAGAGTTTTATTCCCACAGATGACTTAATCTTCCAATTTTTTTTTTCTAACTAGGTGTGAGAACTTCTCTGCCAGGACATTAGAAAAGAGATATTTATAATACTTTTTTTTAACTTCCTTTTAAAAACAACAATAATTGGCATGGGTTTCTCCATGTCCCTTAGAAGTCTCTGAGGAGTTCACCCATTTTTAATCACAACATGTCAATGTGTCTACTCAGCCCAGATCTTGTCTACCATCTTGCTGAATGAGGAGTCTTAGATGGGGTTTTCTTTGGAGTCTGTTGACATGCATTCTTCTCAGATGCAGGACTGGTTTATTGAAATCCAAGACTTCCTTTTCACTAGATAATTTGATCCCAAGTAAATCACATTGTTAATGAAACAAAAATGAGAGTATTGTTGTTATTTTTTCTTTAGCCAAAGAGACATGAAAACACTTTTACCTCTAGGGATAATCAGGATTGTCCATCTTTTTTATTTGAAAATTATTCCAGATTGAATTATCAGATTTTTGACCTGGAAGATTATAGTATTTATTAAACCTATCTGTAGAAATTCATATTCCTTGATGGGTATAAAAGTTGTTGTTACTTAAGTGCTATGGTTCATAGTCTATCATTTGCTTGCACATAATAGAAATTGTTTGACTAGCCAATGTCAATCTTGAAATGAGAGGGTAAAAATATTGAAGTACATTTTTTTATATAGCACAGAAACTATAGAAACAAATATGTAGTTACAAGCCAAGAAGGAATGTTAATCATCTCTTTTAAAATGTCCCAAGAAGTTATTGATAAGTTATAATTCAGTTAATGATCAGGTTCTTTCCATTGGACAGAAAAATTATGAAGAATGTTAAAAGCATTATTCTGAAAAGTTTGGAAGTTTAAAAAAATCTTTTTTCAAATCAGTAACTCAGGATGTTTCAGAATTTGACATTGGGACAGAATTCTACCAAAGGAACAGGCATAACTTTCCTTGAAAGAAGAGAAATTATTTAGTGAGAAAAAAAATGCAAATTAATTTCCAGGGAAATTTCTAGCTCATCACAACTATTTAGGTGAATAAAATATTCTCTAAATTAGGAATATAATTCTTTATTGCAGGATTAAAAAACAAAACACTCAAGTATTCCTAAAATTGTGATAAACCAATTAACAAAACTCTTTAAGATTCATTGCAAAGCGATTTACAAATATTTTGTTTTATCATTGCCCTTTAATCATAACCCTTTGAGACAGTTGCTCTCATTAGCCTTATTTTATGGATTAAGAGTGTGCCCAGAATCACACAGTTAATAAGTATCCAAGGTCAGAGCTGAATTCATGTGCCTGATTATAATTCCATATGATTTCATCTAACTAGATTCCACCTGACTCTAGGTCCACTGCACTATTTAGTTGCCTCATGAAATGAGGTTATTTCTCTAGAGTCCAATTAGTCTAGTTTATTTTGAGAATACCTAGGCTTCCTAGGTGCAAAGAGATAGAATGAATGGAAGTGGAGACATGGTGGAGAGGAGTTTTTATTAGCCTGTATTAACAGATAGGAGACTGAATTTGGGCTTTTCCTCTTTCCACCCTGAAACAATACTACTGGCCACTGATGTACCCCTCAAAAAGAAGAGGAACAGAATTGTCCTCTCCCTTCCCCACTCTCTTGGAAGACTTTAAAAAATCTATGCACCCCTTTTAAGTCTTTTCCTTTTTTTCCTATCTCCTCACATAACAAGCTATTGCCTTCCTAGGTGTTTGTGTCTGTCACCCACTCCTCAACAGACCTAGAGAAGTGGAAACAATATCCCATGTTCTGTGAGATCTTCATCAGAATTTATCACCAGCGAAGGAGATAATGCTTTTCAAGGGATAACTTAATTTTGGCCTACCCTAATGGCAAGAGAAAATTACCTATTCAATTCACTTAAATGATAATCAAGAAACATCTACATTTCCCAGACCTATTAATAATAATAATTGGGCATTTATAGTTTTAAGTTCTTTAGAGTACCTTACATACATTATCTCACTGAAGCCTAAGAACTACCTTTAGAAAATTAAGGCATGGACAAATTAAATGACTTGCCCAGAGTCACACAACTAATAGCCAAATGTGAACTCAGATCTTTGTGATTCTAGTCTAAGGGTTTTTTTTTTTTATTGTTGTTGTTTTTTTTTTTTTTTTTTTTTATGCCACTTAAAGAAGGGGGTTATTAGATTCAATGACCTCTAGAGTAGATCTCTCCCATCTGTAAAGCTATAATCCTATTACAGTTTCTAAAAATTGCCTTAATTTTACTCCATTATCTTACTCACAACACAAAATGGCCCTATATCTCAAGAGATCTAACAACATAAAGGTTCTTATCCCTGGAAATTTGTTTATTTTGGCATTAACAAAGAGTAATTGTACTGTTTCTTAGAATTATTGCTTGGAAGCCCAGATTTTAATTGTGTTAAGATACATGGAAGAGTGTTTAATATAGTGAACAGGGACAAAGTGGGCCTGTTCCTTAAAAAAGAACTTTGTGTTAGCCTAACTTCATGGCTATCTCATTATAGCTTAGTTTGTTGTTTCGGAAAATAACTCATGAATGAACTTAGGCTTTTAGCATCATCTCCAAGAGGCGTGTGTCTACTAATACAGCTCCTAGGAAGGCATTCACTTATGATTGGCAGTATCAATGCTATTGTCATCTAGACCATTCTTTGCCATTGTTTCCTCCTATATCTGGGAAATCCGTGAAGAATTTTTTCACCCAGGAAGAAGTTCTTGGTTGTATATAAGTGAACCAGAACCTTCCTTTAAAAAAAAAAAAAAAAAGCTTTGAAAAATAAATTATAAATATTTCATTTAATCTTCAAAATTACCCCTGGGGGATAGTTTCTGTTATTATCTCTCCCATTTTGCAGATGAGAAATCTGAGGCTGAGGGAGCTTGAATGACTTTGTCCTTGGTTCACAAGACAGTAAATATTGTAATACCAGGGAAACTGAGGCAAGTAGAGACTGCTTTAATTTTAAAGTGAAGAGTTTAAAAAGCTAGCTGACCGATGAAACTATTGTCCTAAGCATTTGGTGCAGATTAACTGGGGCACAGAATTTATATAGGATTGTAACTAACAAAGCAAGCAGGTGATACCAGAAGCAAAAAGAATGCAGTTAGGTAATTTCCTTATTTATCATCAGGTAGCTGTTATAGAAGAAAAATATGTTTTTCACAGCCTAATGCAATAACAGGATACAAACAATGATGGGAATGGGCTTGGGATGTATACAATGATGGGAATTGATGTAGGAAGTATACAATGGTGGGAATGGGCTTAAGGGGACTTTCTAGGGTCAGTAATGGATGTGGCTCTTTTCAACAGCAAAGTGATTCAGTCCAGTTCCAATGTCTTGTAATGGAGAGAGCCATCTGCACCCAGAGAGAGGACTGTGGGGACCAAGTGTAGATCACAACATAGTATTTTCACCTTTTTATTGTTGTTTACTTTTTGTTTTCTTTCTCATTTTTTCCCTTTTTAAAATCTGATTTTTCTTGTACACCCTGATAATTGTAGAAATATGTATAGAAAAACTGAACATGTTTAACATATATTAGATTATTCTCCATCTAGAGGAGGGGTGGGAGAATGGAAGGAAAAAAATTGGAATGTATCCATGGAAATTATCTATGTATAAGTTTTGAAAATAAAAAAGCTTTAATTTAAAGAAAAAATGAATTCAGATTGATAGCGGTGAACTCTGAAACTGTGTCCCCTTTAATCTATAAAAGAAGAGGGATTTGGAGTCTCAGACCTTCCTCTGGAAAAAGTATATATTCCCAGACAAGTTAAGTGGCTTCATTCAATTGGAGATCTTGGTCAAATCACCCGTCATTGATCTTTTGGGAGGGTGGCCCAGATCCCCTTCAGGAAATTCCCAGGAATCTGGGAACAAGCCTTCAAAATGATTTTATTCAGTTGGAGATCTGGGCCTGATATTCCTATTGAGTGGCTTGAAACTCCAAGATAAGTAATCTCTTTTCAACTGAAAATCTAGGCCTGGGGACATTGACAACATTGAAGGAATCTCATTCAATGGAAGCCCTAGCCCCAGACTGCCAATAAAAGACAACTCTGAACCCCAAATCTTTTTTTTTTTTTCCTGAGGCTGGGGTTAAGTGACTTGGCCAGGGTCACACAGCTAGGAAGTGTTAAGTGTCTGAGACCAGATTTGAACTCGGGTCCTCCTGAATTCAAGGCTGGTGCTCTATCCACTGCGCCACCTAGCTGCCCCCTGAACCCCAAATCTTTACAGAAGTCCAAAGCAGGATTATGCCTTGCCAAGTAATCTCCCTTCTTGGCACAGCTGCCTGCCAGGACTCTTACCCGCTGTGAAGATACCCTTTTCTCAGTGATTGTAATAGCCAGGATATTAAAGGCTAGCTCTCTGGTGGGCCTTGGGATCAGCCAGAGGTCTTGGGGGAGCTAGTCACAGATGGAGCCTAGCATCTGGAGTCTGGAGCATGAAGTCTCCTCTGTGAATAAGATCACCATTGCCAAGAGAAGGAGAGTTCTCTGTGACTCCAATAAATACTCCAGTACAATCACCTCACAGAGAGCATGCCCAACCACACTTGAGCATGCTCCAACTTGTCGGGAGAGCCATCCCATCACCATATTACCTTAAGTATATGTATTTGACTAGAGTGAATACAACAATAGTTAGAGAATTATTATCTCATCAACTACACTGAATTTAAGTACATCTTTTCAGAGTTCCAGCCCTCTACAAGTGATAACCTTTGTTATTTCTCTGACAGGACCTTGCCACTGAGGAGTCTTTCTTCCTAGCAAAACTGGCTTCTCAGTGCCAATAGAAATCCCTTTTGCCATTCAGGCTTTTCAGGGTTCACAAATTCTTTCACATTGGACCTGTGTGGACCAGAGGGGATTCCACACCTCAATTCTCACACCTCTCCACTACCACTAGACCCACATCAAGATCTTCCTGAATTCAAGTCCTTCCCTGCCCCTGGATAACTATATTTCCAGCTCTTCCTTTGCCCACTCCCATTTAGCTTTCTTTTTGTGTGTGGCCTTCCCCTTGAGGGACTAAATTTTTTTTTGCTTTTATTTGCATATTCATTGCCTATCATGGTATCTGTCAATAAAAATAAATAAATAATAAAAAAGCCTCACACTTTTTTCTTTCCGTCTTTCTTCTTTTTGATCCCCTTCCTTCTCCACTTTTTACTTCCTTCTTTTCTCCCTCCCTTCTCTCCCTCCCTCCTTCCTTCCTTCCTTCCTTCCTTCCTTCCTTCCTTCCTTCCTTCCTTCCTTCCTTCCTTCCTTCCTTCTTTCTTTCCTTCCTTCCTTCCTTCCTTCCTTCCTTCCTTCCTTCCTTCCTTCCTTCCTTCCTTCCTTCCTTCCTTCCTCCCTCTCTCCCTTCCTCCTTCTGTTCTTCTCTCCTTCCCTTCCTTTCTCCCTCCCTTCCTTCTTCCCTCCCTCCCTTTTTTCTCCTTTCTTCCCTCCCTCCCTTCCTATCTCTTTGTCTTCCTCTCTCCCCCTTTCCTTTCCTCCCTCCCTCTCTCTTTCTCTCCCTTCCTTTCTCCCTCCTTCCCTCCCTAAGTCCCTTCCTTCCTCTTTCTCTACCTTCCTTCCTCTCTCTTTCTCTCCCTTCCTTTCTCCCTCCTTCCCTCCCTAAGTCCCTTCCTTCCTCTTTCTCTACCTTCCTTCCTCTCTCTTTCCCTCCCTATTTCTCTCCCTTTCTTCTTCCCTTCTTCCTTGGCTTCTTTCAAATGAAAGCAAAGTTGTATCTTAACACTTTAAATTGTTTAGAATAACTGTGAATTTTCCACTTTTACTGGTGAGGAAAAAGTCAAATAAACAGGGAAATAGAAGAAACAATCCAACAGGAATTAAAATTAAAATGGGCAGAGGGTTGGCTGAATTCTTTGGGAAAGAAGACTGATAAATGGGAGTAGTCAGCCTATAAATGTTATGGAACTATTGAACTAATTCTTTTCCTCTTGAGTCGAGTTTTGCTCAAGAAATAGGAAATTTGAGATTAGCATCTGGTAGAATGTCAAGTTCTTCAGGGCAGGGACTATTTGATTTTTGCCTGTAAATCTGAATAATTTTAAATCCCTGGTTGCTCAACCTCAATCTTCATCACCAAATGCTTTACTCCTAGCTACCTGACTCCTACTCTCTTTCTCCATATTCCATTCCACAGCTATTCACTCTTACAATTGTGCTTCCTTAAGGATCTGCTTCACATTTAATAAATTTTCTTTCATTTTTAAATCTTCTCCTCTCTCATTTCTCCTATCTTCTAGCACTCACTGAGACATTTTGTTTGTTTGTTTGTTTTTTGATAGCATTACTTTTCTCATCACATTCCCAAGTACTGGCTGCATTTTCTCTAATACACTGAAAATACTGATGTGGGATTTTGCTTGTCATTGTTACCTATAGATTCCCCCCGCCCCAGATGTGGAGTCAGGAACAATAGAATTAAAAAATCCAGGATCAGACATTTATTAAGTGTAAGATTCTGGATAAATCACTTAACTTCTTTCTGCCTCAGTTTCCTCATCGGTAACATAGAGGTAACAATAGCATTTACCTTCTAAAATTGTTTGAGAATAAAATAATACAATATTTGTGAAGCACTTTGCAGATTTTAAAGCACTATTTTATAGATATAGATATAGCTACAATGAAAACTATGGTGATATTTATAAGGATTGATGGTGATGGTGATTTGATCAAGAGATAATTTTTTCCCCTTTGATGTTTGTGCTATTTTTGGTAATAACTATCTATTAGACATTTGCCTTCAATGAGTTCAATGCCTGGATTATAGACTTTGTATCTTCAATGCTCTCATTTTAGGGGATTTCAGTATTGATATATTATATATTGATGCTCCCTTAACTACTCTCATTTCTCAGTTCCACAAATCAATTCATTTCCAATGATCGACTCCTATACTCTACTTTAGCTTCCCATAGAAATGGCAATACAGATACCAAATATAAAATTACCTAAACCTACTTGCATCAGTGTGCTAGATTCAAATAGAATTCAGGTTGTTAAATTTTCATTCTGTGCAAATGTTATAAATTAGGACTTGATGTGTTATTTTATTGATTGTCTGAATTAAACTAGAGTCTGAAGGCCAAAATCACCTAACACTTATTTTTATATAATTCTTGAGCTGAATATAGTATTTTTTTTACATTTTTAAATACAATAAAATTTTAAAATGTACAAAGCAGATTTAGCTTAAGCACTATACAAAAATAGTCTTGGTCCTTGAGCCAATGTTTGCTAAATCCTAGTCTATTCTTAAGAAAGTGATGGAGAAAATGTTAATGATGCAGATTAAATTTAAATGTGTGTTTTACATACATTTTTGAGAGCAATTGTTAAACATGTACTAGTAAATTCTTTTCCACTTATATGTTCATGAATTCTAAAACTTGATTATATGATCATAATTTTTTTTATAATTACTGTAGGGTCTCTAATTCTGTTCTTCATCCTCTACATGGCATTGCACACCTTTGTTATTTTGCAGGCCATTAATCCTGCAGAAATCCTTCTCAATTATTTGGTTAACCATGGCAATTTTATTCAATTTCAAAATTATTCAATTTTATTCTTAGATCTCTTGTTTTTTGTCTTAACATTGATTAGGTCTTGCCAATTCTGGATTATTCTCACCATTTGTCCTCTTTGATCCTATTCATATTGAATGGGATAACTGCAACATCATTCTAATTGGTCTCTTTACAAAATTTCTATCTCATAATCTCAAATGGTTCCTCACTACAACAAAATAAACACTATTATTCTCAGTTGGTTATCAATATCACTCTTCAGTGATTATTCCAAATGTTCTCTCATCAAATTTCTTGTGACACCCTCTACACTGAGAATGTCATTTCAAACTTCATTTCCCAAAAGTAAGATCATTTGCCAAAAGTTTCTCCCTTCCCCTTATTTCACATCACTTGAATATATCATTTTATTATGTCTTCCTTCATTTTTGTAAATATCAAAGAGGCAGAGCTAAATCTTCTGTCTTTCCAGAAGATTAACCATACAATCATCCCTATTCTTTAAATTAGCTTCTATCTCTATAGTGGCTCCTCTACTATTGCCTGAAATACTTTTCTAATTCTTAAGGAGCTTTCACTTGATACTGTCCTCTCTACAAACTATTATTTTACATCTCTCTCTGCCTTATTTAATAACTTCTTTAGAGAAAGGTGTCTACTTTTCTCTCTCTCATGTAATCCCTCTGCATTCTGACTTTTGATCTCATCATTCTTTGAAATTGCTCTCTTCAAAGTTACCAATGCCATCTTAGTAGTTTACTTTTCATTTGCCTTACTCTCTCTGTATCATTTGACGCTGCTGACTAATTTCTTCTGGAAATTCTCTCCTCTCTATATTTTTTATGATCTTTCTCTCCTGCTTCTCTTCCTACCTTTATTTATCCAGACACATACTCACTAATCATGAATATCTTTCAGTACTTTGTCCTGAATCTCTTCTCTTTTCACTCTATTGTATTACACTTGATGACCTTATCAGCTTCCACAATTATTCCTATGTAGATGATTTTTTTCTTTGTATTCATAATACTTAATATAAAGCCTGGCACATTTTAAATGATTAATAAATGTTTGTTGATGTACTATCCCAGTGTTAAGTCCACTGGCTTGAATGCATTAAGTAATAAATGCTTGTTGAATTGAATGAATACATAAATATGTGAAGAACACAATAAAGGATCTGGAGATAAAATTTTGGAAAAAGACAGTAAAGAACTTTAACTCCTGGCTGCATTTTGGGATTATTGAACTTAACTAAAGCCAAGGCTGCCTCCAGCAGCTCCCCAAGAAATCTGCTCCCAAAGAATGATTTTATTTTAGAGAAACAGAACATGTTTGGTGCCAGAACGTGGGACAAACAGGATCCTGATTTCAGTGGAAAAGCCTCTGATCTTGATCCAGTGGAGAAGCCTCTCTGACCCAGAAACAAGGGTGAGTAACAAGGAAACTTTGTTTAAGAGCTAAAGTAGAATTCAGCGAAATGGGGCAAATTTTTAGAAAGCAGCCTTCTGTTTCTGTTCAAGGAAAATGTTTTGAGAGCATTGTCAAGGTTATGAAAAGCCAAGGACTGATTATAATTTTGGAGGAGATCACTGAACTTTTAAAAACTGTGCAGTTCATATGTCCTTGTTTTTCTATGGAAAAAGAATTGGATCTAAAAGAATGGAAATTAGTAGGAGAGGAATTTTGTCAATACTACAACAAAAATGTACCTAACTCAATTTCCAAAGACACACTTAATGCATACAATTTAATTCAACTGGCTTTAGGAAATTGTATAAGTTATAGAATAAGGAAAAAAAAAGAGGGAGCAAGAGAGGGAGGTGTCAACTAAATTAGGAGAAAAGGAAGAAGAATCAGTTAAGAATTCCCAGCAGGAGAAATTAGATCATTTCCAATCCCCTGAGTTACCTCCCTCAATTAACCCTTCATAGGTGGAGGGAGAAGGAGGAGGGGAAGAGGCAGAAACACAAACAGAATTGCCTGTGAAGCAGCCTATGATAAGATTAGAAAAAGCATTGGTTCAGCCTAAGAGAAGGACAGGATGTAAGTGATTTTATACATGCATACCCTGTGATTGAAGAGCTTGACTCTTCAGGTCAAAAAAGGAGAAGATACACTCCTTTTGATTTGGATAAAATTAAGGATTTTTAAAAAGGTTACACTCTTTATGGGGCTACATCATCTTATGTTAAGATGTTACTAGATAATTTGTCTTATGAAATCCTAACCCTGAATGACTGGAAATCTATAGCAAAGACATGTTTAGAACCTGGACAAAACTTATTGTGGCTTTCAGAGTATCATGAAGTATGTAGTATTCAAGTCAGATGCAATAGACAAACAGGAGTTAACACACTTTTGACCAACTAGCTGGTGAAAGTCAGTATGGAGAGAATTCAGAACAGATTGATTATCCCATAACAGTATTTGAGCAAAATTTTAAGGCTGCAATAAAAGCTTGGGGTTCCCTCCCCAGACAGAAAGATCAAGGGGAAACTTTCACAAAAATAGAGCAAGGTCTCAATGATCCTTTTGTGGATTGTGTGGGACGATTGCAAACTGTTGTCAAAAGAATTATTGGAGAGAATACAGCTACAGAAATAATGACTAGACAGTTGGCTATGGAAAATGCCAATAAAGTTTGCAAGAGAATTATATGGGAACTACACAAAAATGTTCCTTTAGAGGAGATCATAAGACGCTGTGCCACAGTGGGCACAAATGCTTATTATACCCAGACAATGATGACCATGGAAAGACAGGATCCTTCTTGGCAAAGGACTTCTAAAGAAACTCGATGTTTTCAAACCCTTTTTTTTTCCTCTGACGATGGGGTTAAGTGACTTGCCCAGGGTCATACAGCTAGGAAGTGTTAAGTGTCTGAAACCAGATTTGAACTCAGGTCCTCCTGAATTCAAGGCTGGTACTCTATCCACTGCGCGACCTAGCTGTTCCCTTGATGTTTTCAATGTGGAAAAAGTGGACATCTAAGAGTTCAGAGTAGATATGGAGATAGAGTGAGAAGACAAGCTAAGCAAAGACCTAAAACTCCACTGGGCCTCGGAATGTAGATTGACCCAGGAAACTGAGAGGTGGAGCCCAATGCCAAGATATCAATCAAAAGATAGGCGGCATAATGGCACTCAGGGAACCTTTAGAAGGTCAGGACTCTGATTTGATCAATGAGAAGAAAAGCAATCACATGGCAGAAAGGGATTACCTGATCAGTCAGCCAAAAAGCAATCAGATAGCAGAAATGGATTACACTTGGGGAGAATACAGGTCTTTTCAACCAACAGGGCAGTGTCCAGTGCAAACAGTTCCAGATGATGAGAAGAGATTTAGAAAGTGGTAAATAGAAGGGAATTAGATAGGTTAACTGCCTGGGAGAGAGGGTTTGCTTGTATTTTAATAGACAGAAGGAAACAGATGGAAAAGGAAACAGATGGGTGGCAACAAGCACCTGGAAAGAGACAGAAAAAGAGAAAAAATCTGGAAACAAAGAAGAAGACCTAAGAACAAAATCTGCAGGAATCATTGGATTCCCTAATATAAGATAAGACTGTTAAAGGACTTAAAACCAGGAGGGATCATTGGATTCCTTGAGATGAAAAATTGTTGATGAGAGTATTGCAGGACTTCAAAGCTTGCAGGAATTATTGGTTTCCTGGCACATAAACTAATGGACAATGGATTCCTTTTGGACTATTTCTAGGACTTATGGATATGTTTCTCATGTGTTATGTTACTATGTGCTTATATAATTTATGTAATCATGTATAATATCTCCCATATTGATGGATTTACCTGTTTCAAGGTCATGACCACCCTATATTCTAAATCAAAAGAAAAGGGGAGATGTTAAGATTCTTACAAGGTACTTAGTTCATACCTTTAAAGGAGTTCAAGCCTTTAAAGGAGTTTATACCTTTAAAGGAGTTCACTCATTGGTCCACACATTAGACTCACACCTTTAGAGAACATATAAAAGCCCACACTGGGAGGAGGAGTCAAGATTTCATTCCAACTTCAACTTCCATGCTGGAGACACATGGACAAAAGCTCTCTGGAACCAAAGAGAGAGAAAGAGGCCTCTTAGAAAGCTAGCCAAGCCCCAGGAGAAGGAGACAAGACTTGAAGGAGAAAATAAAGGATCTGGAGATAAGATTTGGAAAGAGACAGTAAAGGACTTTAACCCCTGGCTGCATTTTGGGGTGATGAAACTGAACTGAACCCAAGGCTGCCTCTGGAAGCTCCCCAAGAGACCTGTCCCCAAGAGAACGATTACAACTTAGAGAACAGAACATTACAAATATTCAGTTAAGGGATGTTATTTTTAATCCTTCATTTTTGAAGAGGACCAATGGCATCAGGATAGTGATGTATTGACTTGCAACTGAATTGTATTTAATTGAGGCAAAGCTGTGCAGTCAACCTCAATATCTCTTCCAGAGTTACTAGAGTTCAGTGGCAAAACATAGATAGTCAAGATAATTCTCGATACAGTGAGAAAACTTTACCCTTTTAAGCTAAAAGTCATTCCCAAATCTCAATGTGGGTTGAGATATAGATAGATATATATGATTTTATAAATCACATAATCACAGAAGTCAAAATTGGAAAGAATCTCAATAATCAAGTAACTCATAGTCAGAAAAGAATGTGATGAAAATCACATCATACCTAATTAGTAGTTATCCCCAAATCTTTGTTTGAAGCTCTCTGTTGAATAGGAAGCCACTCCTTACTGAGTCAATAAGTTAAAAAAGTGAACATTTATCATTTTCAATTTAACAAGATCACTGATAAAAATTATATATATTTTTTCCTTTGACATCAAGGATAAATGTGTTATTTTTCAACTTGAACTTATTATGGCTCCTGATTCTTTCCTTTGAGGGACATGCAAAACAAGTCTATAATCACTCTTTCATATGACAGTGTGTACTTGCCCATAGTTATCATATTCCCTGAGTCTTTCATTTTTTCAATCTAAACTTCCTCAGATTCTCCTCAAATCCTCATATGGCATGTTTGCAAGCCCAGTCTTAATGTTTTCTCATGATGCTCTCTAGCTAGTAACCATCCCTTCTAAAATGTGACAGCCAGAGATGAAAAGAATGTGTTCTATTCCAGTTAGAGTTGAACCAGACAGGCAACTTCCTTACCTGTGGATGCTTCTTAATATGGCCAAAACCAGTTATTTGGTACCGTGGAAAGAGTACTAGGTCTAGAGTCAGGAAGAGTTGACTTGAAATCCAGCTTCAGACACCAACAGACTATAAGACCTGAGCAAGGCACTTAACTTCAGTTTCCTACACTGGAAAATGTGAAGAGTAAATGTATTTACCTCAGAGGGCTGTTGTGAAGATCAAATGAGATAATATTTGTAAAGCACTCAGCCTAGTGTGAGGACAGATTAGAAAATTAGTATCCCCTTCCTTCTTAGACTTCTTAGCTTGTATATCATATTCTGCAGCTTATGCTTTATTTTCTCAATTATCTCATTTTCCCAAAAAAAGGCCATTTTTCTAAATAATATAAAAGCAGATCCCTTCTCATTCTAAAAGTCTATGCTATAAAATCATAGACTTTACATTGTTGTAAAATTCCCTTCCCCATTACTTATGGAATAAATAAATAAATAATTGTTTTAAAAAATTTGAAGTAATTTAATTGGATGTTTTTCTTCTTCAGACTCAGAGAAAAAAAACATGTTTAAGATTATTATAAATTATAAAACAGGTTCACTTCAGAGTACATGAAGGCTTGAGATTTTTGTCATAGTTTTGGAGAAAGATCGAGGCCTCTTTTGTATAATTGTTGTCTCTGATAACACTGTGTAGAACCCTTGGTGAAAAGAAACACTTTGGAATCAACAGAGTAATACGATAGTTCCTTATGGGATACCAAGTTTATCCCTCATGTGACATCAGCTTCAAAATTAACTGGCAGGGTTGCAAAGGTCTTTCTTCCATACTCGATTTACTTGATAATCCATACCATGTTTTGACATATTTTGTGTATTACAACTTATACTCTTTTATTTCTATGGTGTCTGATGGATTTGTAAACCAGTTTGGAAAGCACTAGAAAGGGAAACAAGTCGGCTAGACGCTGAGGGTTTCATTTTTCTTATGGAGGAAGTGAGACACCCCACAATTCTGATTTCTTGAACTCTAGGAATTTTGTGCAGATATGATAAGAGATTATTTAATTATTTGGAGAGTTAGATATACCAAAGGAGAAATTGTAAACTTTCTTGACAGCTAGTATCTTTTTAAAAAGTTAAACATATAGGTACATTCTTTATATATTAGAAAAAAAACAACAACATCAAAACACCCAAATTTTTTGACAATAGATACGTGCTCATAACTCTTCAGGTTTAAGTAAAAAACAAACAAAAAAACTCAAACAAACCCAACAATGTTAATGTAAAAGAGACTATTATAATATCAAATAAAATATTTAGAAATACAGGATTTAAAAAACAAACTTAAGACTATTTATCTCATCTATGTTTAAAAATGACTAAAGTCAGTTGTAAGTCCTTTGAGGGTCTTGAGTGTCTATCTACATGAGGTCAAAGCGACCACTTTGCCCTTTGAACTGAACATTGAAATTTGATTGTACAATGAATATATATATGGGTTCCTCTTTAAGACCATCTGCTGTCTCATGACCTTTGAACACAAATCCTAGTGGTGCACATGAATACAACAACAACAACAAAAAAGCCTTAGTAATCTAAATGAAGACAGAGGGGGAAAGGGTTTTATGGATTTCCATGTTAAATTAAAATATCATATCCTCTTTCACAAAGATTAATATGTGAGATTCAGGAAACCAAATTTAACCATATTTCACTATGGTTTTTTCACAGGCCCTCATGACTAACAATATGAAAGACTTTGGTTAGATCATTAGAAATTTGATTCATTAACCTTGAAGGTAAGGAAGAAGCAACTAGTCTCCAGAAGGAAGCAATATAGATATAAGACTTGATTCATGGTAGGAAATCGGTTATAACATTTTAACACTTTGAAAATACAAAGAAAAGCAAATGAACAGTTCTTTTTCCCAAGGCACACACAGTTTCATGGGTGAGAAAACATGCAAACAACTATGGCCCAACAAAAAGCATGTAGGATAAATTGGAGATGATAGCTAGACAGAAGAAATTAGAATTAAGGGGGATTGGGAAAGGCTTCCAATCTAAGGCTGGGATTTTTTTCTCTTTTACTTAAAGGGAGCTAGGAGGCAGACATGAAGAAGAAGAGCATTGCAAACAAGAAAAATAACCCATGACAAGTCCTGGAGTCAGAGATAGAGTGTATTTTTGGAGGAAAAACAGTTTCACTAAATTGCAAAATACATGGGGAATAGAGGGGAAGAGAGTATAAAATATAAGAAGATGTGTTGGCACATAGGAGGTGCTAGGCTATGAACAACTTTAAATGCCAAGCAAAGGTGTATATATTTCATCCTGGAGGTGATATGGAATCACTGGAATTTACTGAATAAGGGAATGACAGAGTTAGATCTGAACTTTAGGGAGATCAATTTGATTGCTCAGTGGAGAATCAACTGAAGAGGATTGATTGAAGAAGAGAGACAAACCAGCCATTCATTACAATAGTTCTTACTTGAAATGATGTTATTAGAGGAAAGAATGAGGCAAAAACAAGAGAAATTATGAAGGAAAAAATCAATAGGATTTGGCCATATGTTGGATATGGAAAATGAGAGAGTAAGTAGTCAAAGGGATTGTATAGTTTGTCAGTCTGGAGGACTGGGGAGACGGTAGTACTCTGGACAGTAGTAGCAAACTTGACAGTTTGGAATTGGGAAGAGCTAAAGAGTTAAATTTAAGATGTCTAAAAGGCATTCAGCTTGAAAGTTTAATAGTCAATGCTTTTAAATTAGTGGGTGAAAAACCAACACACCCACCTGCCGTTGTTATTGAGACAATGTTACTGGACATGACTTTGCTTATGTGCACCTGTGAAACTAGAATTGTTCTAGGATTGTGAAAAGTGCAATTGAGAATTGTGATAAGCTAGAATTGTTCTAGGATTGTGAAAAGTGCAATTGAGAATTGTGATAAGCTAGAATTGTTCTAGGATTGTGACAAGTGCAACAGAAAATTGTAAGAAACTAGAATTGGTCTAGAACTGTGATAAATGTAACTAGAATTGTGACAACCTACCTACTGATATTTAATTGTTAACTAGAATTGTGATGTTTACCTTGTTGACTTCCCACCTCAGTGTTGACATCCTACCTCATTGGCATCCAATCTCTTTGGCCTATTATCTCGAGTATGACTTTGATGAATGGGTTGAACATTTGGGCCACTGTTGAGCCTGGTTCTCATTGTCATACTTCTGTTTACTGATTTGCTGCTTTGTACCTCCTTGGGCATAACACTCTGTCATCTCATGGATCAAGTGAACTATAGCTGGTGCTAAAAGTTTAGCTTGATGAGATGTGCGGTTCCCGCAAAACAAGAGAAAGGGAATTGTAAGGGCCCTTTAAATGGGCGGACACAGTGCATCGGGAGATTGAGGCCCAGAAGTAATTTCTGTGGATATTAGGACTGCCCTTGGGCGGGATCCTGGCCATATTGAGATAGTTTCGTAATGGGTGACTCTCTCGCTGATTGGCTGTGTGTGTGACCTCACAGGCCCTATGTAAGCCCACTGCAGGCAGCAACCGCCCTCTTTAACCTCGTGCTGTTCACCCTGGCTCCCCAGCCTGGGTGGCCAAGCCAAGATGGGTAGCCGAAAGAGGTAAGGGTTTTGGTAGTGAACACGTGGGTCTTCTGACCAGGTGTTCACTCGGGAACCAACAAGTCAGGGCATCAGTTAGGGCATTATGTGAGTAGGTATAATAAAGGCTTTTAAGATTAAAAAAAAAAAAAAAAAAAAAAAAAAAGAAAGTTTAATAGTCAGTTGAAGATATGTGCTTACTGTCAGTAAGAATTTTTTAAATATATTTTTAAATGTAAAGATTAATTAATTTAAAATGTAAAATGTTTTAGCTCTTAGGCTATATGAAAAAAAACAGGCAATGAAAAGAATTTGGTCCACAGGCTATAGTTTATTAATCCCTGCATTAAAGTCCCTGGAATATTATATGTTATAGTTATTTCTATAAGTATCCTATCCCCCAACTAATTTGCCAGCTCACAAAAACAAGGATCATGTTTTAACTAAACTGTGCAATCTCTTCTTGTGCCTTGAACAGGGCTCTGCACACATTAGATTATTGGGTAAATATTTATTGATTTGAGAACTCTGATTGACACTTGATGTATTTAAAAGGTCAGCCTTTCTAGATGAGAGTTGAGAATTGTGAGAAAAGGACAGGAGGAGAAACAAAATAGAAAAACAAATGGAGAGAAGAATGAAGAGACCAAGGACAATTCACTGGTGAGGGCAGTGATGACAGTGCTGGTAATGAGAAACAGCAAAGAGCATTGAATACAGAACTGGTGATGAAGAGGCAGAAACTAGTATAGTTCTGAGCCTTTGAAGGTCCCTATAGGTATAAGTATTAGCATTCTATGCTGTTTATTTATGTGTCAAGAAAGGATCTTGCTAACTATTCTGCATTTTAGGATCAGTAGCTTCCTCATGGTTCTTATTTGTGCTCTGTCCATGCCAGTCCCTTCTAAAGCTCAGAACTGTTATGGAATAGGATTTAAATAGCACTTTAATAATTGCAAAATGTTTGACAAATGTTTCATTTGTCCATAAGAAGCTGAGATCTGAGAAAGACCAAAATTAAGTTAATTGTCTTTGGTCATAGCTAGTAAGTATATAACTGTGCCACCTGGCTGCCATGCCAAGAATGATCCAAGTCATTCTTCTGATCAATCTAGTGACTGCCCATTGCCTGTGGTATAAAATCCATATCTCAGAATGACATTCAAGGTCTTGGTGATTTCATGTTGATTTACCTTTCCAGCCTTCTTCTGTTTCTCCTCCTCATTGCTGAGGGAAATAAGAATTTCCACTAGGTAGTGGGGAGAAAGAAGTGCACATCTGCATGAAGGATAATTAATACATCGGAGATGCTGCATCATGTCTTAATTATAGCAAGGACAGTTTGGTTACCTTAGAGAGTAAGGCAAGAGAAAGGTAGGTTGTTCTATGTTGCTATGAAGGATTTTAAAAACTAAGAGGTGGTTGTATTTTAAACCAGAGTCAATAAGAAAATAGTGGAATTTTTGAGTAGGGAACTGACATGGTCCTACTCTCTACAAATATTTCTTTGGCAACTTCATGGAGAATGTATGAAGAGTTGAAAGAGACTTGAAGCAGGAAGATCAATTAGGAAGCTATTGCAAGAGTCCAAGATGAGAGATGATGAGGTTCTGAACATAACAGATTGTGTGTGTGTGTGTGTGTGTGTGTGTGTGTGTGTGTGTGTGTGTGTGTGTGTGTGTGTGAAGGGGGAGGGAAGGATTGAGGTGGAGGACAAAGAGGGAGAGAGAAAAGAAAGAAATGGTCAGCTCAGTCAGAAAGAGAATAACCTTTCTGGATTCAATCCCCTAATTAACATTTAAAAATTGAGTTCTCAGAGGGACACATGGTTTTGCAAGTTCTGAAGGTATGTGGGATCATCCTTTCAAGGTTAATCACCCTTTTCCATAGATGTATTTTCTATTAGCAATTAAGTAAAAGATTTAATTCTTAGAAAAGACATTTAGACAAAGCAAAAACAGTCACAAAAGGAAGTGGTTCTTTCTCCCACAAATACATTGAATCTGTGAAAGCAGGGAGTGTTGCCTTGCAATGATATTTAGGCACACATATAGGTAATAAAAGAGACCATGGAATTTTGCAATTCTAGCATTGCAGAGGCTTGCTATTCTCCTTTTTAAAAATATAGTTCTAAACTTCAGAGCATAGAGTTGGTGATGATGAGCTGTCTTACAGCTTAAATGGATTGACCCCTGGAAGGATGTTAAATTTCAGCTGTATAGGTCCATGAGTCGAGTTCTTTTGCCTGTGGATTTATAAGTGACTGGGCTGTTGCTGGACTGTGTGATCATCATCTGCAGAAATTTTCACAGGGTTTGGTGTCTTTATTAAATGAGTGAATCTCCTGATTTTTTGCACTTCTTTCTTGGGCAAATGTTGCAGTTTTTACCATCTTCAGCCTATGCTGCACTGTCTTCATATAGTGTTATACTGCTCTTTCTAGTTGAAGTACCAATATGCTCTTCTAGATGGGGCAATGATGCTTAGATGAGCATTGACAAGAGTAAATATTTTTTCATTTCTCCAAGGTCTCAGCTGCTAAATTTGCTTCCATTTGTCAGGAAATAGAAGTCTAAGCCAGATGGTTTGGGAATAGAGTGTTGGGCCTGGAGTCATGAACTCATCTCATGAGTTCAAATCTGGCTTTAGACATTTGCTGTGTGACACTGGGCAAGTCACCTAACTTTGTCTGCCTCAATTTCCTCAAATTATCTAGAGGAGGAAGTGACAAACCATTCTACTATCTTTGCCAAGAAAACCTCAAATGAGGTCATAAAGAGTGGGACAGAAGTAAAAAAGAATTGAACAACAATAGTAATAAAGGAGAAGTTTAGCCTTCAATTCAATAATTCTAGTTTGAAGCTAGTTCCTTCAAAGAACACTCTATACTTACTTATGTTAATCAGCCAGTTATATTTTCTAGATACATGCTGAGATATTATGCAAATGAGGGTCTGCAGACAAAGGCAATCTGTGCTATAGGAGAGAGTTCATTGTTTCCTGCCTTTTCATAAGTCATTGGACTATTCATGCCTTTTAGTATAATGAGAGCTGCCTTTACATTTGAAAAGGCCTTCAGTTTAATTTTCACTTTCACTTTTTTTGCCATGCATGAACCTCAGCTTTGCTAAATCTGAAGGGTCATTACCATTTTATTGTTGTTGCTGAATGGTTCAGTAGTATCCACTTCATTTTGACCCCTAATGAGGTTTTCTTGACAAATATACTGGTTCACCATTTTTTTTTTCTCCAGTGGATTAAAATAAAGGTTAAATGATTTGCCCGAGGGCACACAGTTAATGAGTATCTAAAGATTGGATTTGAACTCAAATCTTCTTGAATCCAGACTAGCTATTTAGCTAGCTTCCTCAATATAGACAGATACACACACACACACACACACACACACACACACGTGTGTGTGTGTATATATATACGTATATATATGTATATACACACATATATACAGATACATATATTTTATCATTTATGAATGTGCATTTGCATTTTTATATAATTATACTGACAATCAACTCTACATGTATACACACATATATCTACAATGTAACATAAAGGCATCTATATCTGTATATATACAATATATACATGCATATAAATACCTACCTATATATGTGTGTATATGTATACATCTTGTAGAGACAGATTTTTTTTAAATATTTTAATAGTTTTTATTTACCAGATATATGCATGGGTAATTTTACAACATTGACAATTGCCAAAACTTTTGTTCTAATTTTTCCCTTTTTCCCCCTCTCCCAGATGGCAGGTTGACCAATACATGTTAAATATGTTAGAGTATAAATTAAATACAATATACGTATACATGTCCAAACAGTTGTTTTGCTGTACAAAAAGAATCAGACTTTGAAATATTGTACAATTAGCCTGTGAAGGAAATCAAAAATGCAGGTGGACAAAATTAGAGGGATTGGGAATTCTATGTAGTGATTCCTCATCTCCTAGAGTTCTTTTGCTGGGTGTAGCTGATTCAGTTCATTACTGCTCTATTGGAACTGATTTGGTTCATCTCATTATTGAAAATGGTCACATACATCAGAATTGATCATCATATAGTATTGTTGTTGAAGTATAGAACAATTTCCTGGTCCTGCTCATTTCACTCAGCATCAGTCCATGTAAGTCTCTCCAGACCTTTCTAAAATCATCCTGTTGGTCATTTCTTACAGAATAATAATATTCTATAATATTCATATAGCTCAATTTATTCAGCCAATCTCCAATTGATGAACATCTACATAGTTTCCAGTTTCTGGCCACTACAAAGAGGGCTGCCACAAACATTCTTGCACATACAGAACCCTTTCCCTTCTTTAAGATCTCTTTGAGATACAAACCCAGTAGCAACACTGCTGGGTCAATGGGTATGCACATTTTGATAACTTTTTGAGCATAATTCCAAATTGCTCTCCAGAATAGCTGGATATATTCACAATTCCACCAACAATGTATCAGTGTACCTGTTTCCCCACATCCCCTCCAACATTCTGCATTACCTTTCCCTGTCATTCTAGCCAATCTGACAGGTGTGTAGTGGTATCTCAGAGTTGTCTTAATTTGCATTTCTCTGATTAATAATGACTTGGAGCATCTTTTCATATGACTACAAATAGTTTCAATTTCTTCATTAGAGAATTGTCTGTACATAACCATTTATCAATTGGAAATTGGCTTGATTTCTTCTAAATTAGAGTCAATTCTCTATATATTTTGGAAATGAGGCCTTTATCTGAACCTTTGACTGTAAAAATGTTTTTCCAGTTTATTGTTTCCCTTCTAATATTATCTGCATTAGTTTTATTTGTTCAAAGACTTTTCAATTTGATATAATCAAAGTTTTCTACTTTGTGATTAATAATGATCTCTAGTTCTTCTTTGGGCACAAATTCATTCCTCTTCCACAGGTCTGAGAGGTAAACTGTCCTATGTTTCTCTAATTTATTTATAATCTCATTCTTTATTCCTAGGTCATGAACCCATTTTGACCTGACCTTGGTGTACGGTGTTAAGTGTGGGTCAATGCCTAGTTTCTGCCATATTAATTTCCAATTTTCCCAGCAATTTTTGTCAAACATTGAGTTCTTATCCCAAAAGCTTCGGTCCTTGGGTTTGTCAAACACTAGACTATTAGAGTTATTGATTATTTTGTCCTTTGGACCTACTGATTCCACTGATCAACTAGTCTATTTCTTAGCCAATACCAAATGGTTTTGGTAACTACTGCTTTATAATATAATTTTAGATCTGGTATAGCTAGGCCACCTTCATTTGATTTTTTTTTTTCATTAATTCCCTTGAAATTCTTGACCTTTTGTTTTTCCATATGAAGTTTGTTTTTATTTTTTTCTAGGTTATTAAAATAGTTTTTTGGGTGTCTGATTGGTATAGTGCTAAATAAATAGGTTAGTTTAGGTAGTATTGTCATCTTTATTATATTTGCTTGCCCTATCCAAGAGCATTTAACATTTTTCCAATTGGTTAGATCAGACTTAATTTGTGTGGAAAGTGTTTTATAGTTTTGCTCATATAGTTTCTGATTTTCCCTTGGCAGATATATTCCTAAATATTTTATACTATTGGTAGTTACTTTAAATGGAATTTCTCTTTGTAACTCTAGCTGTTGGATTTTGTTAGTGACATATAAGAATGCTGATGATTTATGTGGGTTTATTTTTTATCCTGCAACTTTGCTAAAGATGTGGATTATTCCTAATATCTTTTTAGTTGAATCTTTGGGCTTCTCTACATATACCATCATATCATCAACAAAGAGTGATAATTTGGTTTCCTCATTACCTACTCTAATTCCTTTAATCTCTTTCTCCACTCTTATTGCCAAAGCTAGCATTTCTAATACAATATTGAATAGTAATGGTAATAGTGGACAACCTTGTTTCACCCCTGATCTTAACGGGAATGGTTGCAATCTTTCCCCATTACATATGATGCTTATTGATGGTTTTAAATAGATGCTACCAATTATTTTAAGTAAAAGTCTATTTATTCCTATACTCTCAAGTGTTTTTAATAGAAATAGATGTTGGATTTTATCAAATACTTTTTCTGCATCTATTATGATGATCATATGATTTTTGTTTTCCTGATATTGAACCAGCCCTGCATTCCTGGTATAAATCCTACTTGATCATGATGCATTATCTTAGGGATGATTTTCTGTAGTCTTTTTGCTATATCTTATTTAAGATCTTAGCATAAATATTCATTAGGGAAATTAGTCTATAGTTTTCTTTCTCTATTTTCAACCTACCTGGTTTGAGTATCAGTACCATGTCTGTGTCATAAAAGGAATTTGGTAGGACTCCTTCATTCCCTATTTTTTCAAATAGTTTATATGTCATTGGAGTTAATTGTTCTTTGAATGTTTGGTAGAATTCACCTGTAAATCCATCTCTTCCTGGAGATTTTTTCTTAGGGAGTTGATTAATAGCTTGTTCTATTTCTTTTTCTGAAATGGGACGATTTAAGCAATTTACTTCCTCCTCTGTTAATCTGGAAAGCCTATATTTTTGGAGGTAGTCATCCATTTCACTTAGGTTATCAAATTTATTGGCATAAAGTTGGGCAAAGTAACTCCTTATTATTTCTCTAATTTTCTCCTCATTTGGTGAAAAGTTCTCCCTTTTCATTTTTAAGACTAACAATTTGATTTTCCTCTCTCTTTTTTCTAATCAGATTTACCAAAGGTTTACCTATTTTATTGTTTTTTTTTCATAAAACCAACTCTTAATTTTATTTATTAGTTCAATAGTATTTTTACTTTTAATATTATTAATTTTTCCTTTTAATTTTAGAATTTCAAGTTTAGTATTTGATTGGGGGGGTTTAATTTGGTCTTTTTTTTTTAGCTTTTTAAGTTGCAAGCCCAATTCATTGTCTTCTCTTTCTCTGTTTTCTTCAAGTAATCCTCTAAAGATATAAAATTTCCCCTTATTATGCTTTAGCTGCATCCCACAAATTTTGGTATGATGTCTCATCCTTGTCATTATTTTGAGTGAAATTATTAATTGTGTGTATAACTTGCCTTTTCACCCAATCATTCTTTAAGATGAGATTATTTTGTTTCCAATTACTTTTTGATCTATTTACCCCTAACTTTTTGTTGAATGTATTTTTATTGCATTGTGATCTGAAAAAAAGCCTTTACTATTTCTGCCTTCCTGCATTTAATTTTGAGATCTTTATGTCCTAATATATGGTCAATTTTTTGTATAGGTTCCATGAACTGTTGAAAAGAAAGTATACTCCTTTGGTCTCCATTCAGTTTTCTCCAAAGATCTATCATACCTAATTTTCCTAACATTCTATTTACCTCTTTAATTTCTTTCTTATTTGTTTTGTGGTTTGATTTATCTAATTCTGAGAGTGCAAGGTTGAGATCTCCCACTATTATAGTTTTGTTGTCTATTTCTACTTGCAACTATCTTAACTTCTCTTTTGGGAAGTTAGATGCTATACAACTTGGCGCATATATATTTAGTATTGAAATTGCTTCATTGTCTATGCTACCCTTTAGCAAGGTATAGTTTCCTTCCTTATCTCTTTTGATTAGATCAATTTTTGCTTTTGCTTGATCTGAGATAAGGATGGCTACCCATGCTTTTTTTACTTCACTTGAAGCATAATAGATTCTACTCCAGTCTTTTACTTTTACTCTGTATGTATCTCCCTGCTTTAAATGTGTTTCCTGTAAACAACATATTATAGGGTTCTGACTTTTGATCCAATCTGCTATCCATCTCTGCTTAAAGGGAGCATTCATCCCATTCACATCTACAGTCAAAATGACTAATTCTGTATTTCCTGCTATGATATTATCCCCATATTATGCTTTTTTCCTTCCCCCCCTGAACCCCTTCCCCAGTATTAAACTTATGAGCCCCACTTGTGTCACATAGCCCTCCCTCTTTAATATCCCTCCCTCCTCCCCTTAAATATCTTTCCCTTTCTTGTTCCCTTTCCTTATTACTCTTTTCCTTTTCCCTTTTCCTCTCTTCCTTTTTAATGAGTGAGAGAGAATTTTCTGTAAAGCAATATGTCAATTATTTTCTCTTTGAGCCAATTCTGATGAGAGTAAGGTTCACACAATGTTCCTCCACCTCTCTAACTTTCCTCAGATATGATAGGTTTTCTTTGCCTCTTTGTGGGATGTAGTTTTCTCTTTTTATTTCCCCTTTTCCCTTTTTCTGACACTATCCCCTTTCCATTTCTACTTCTCCCCTTTTTTTTGTTATATCATTAAAATCAAATTATACATGTAGTCTTATTGTGTTTCTACAGCAGAAATACAGTTTTCAAGAGTTGCTTTTTCCTTTTTCTGCTTCTCTTGAGTGCTATGATTAGTGATCAAATTTTTGTTTAGATCTATCTTTTTCCTTAGAGACATATGGAATTTATCTTTCATTAAATGTCCATCTTCTTCCATGGAAGAAAATGCTAAACTTAGCTGGGTAGTTCATTCTTGGCTGAATTCCAAGTTTTTTTGTCTTTTGGAATATCAGATTCCAGGCCCGTCAATCCTTTAATGTAGAGGCAGCCAGATCTTGAGTGACCCTTATTGTGGCACCTTGGTATTTGAATTGTTTTTTCCTGGTTTCTTTTAATATTTTTTCCTTAGTCTGATAGTTCTGAAATTTGGCCACAATGTTCCTGAAGTTTTTGTTGTTGTTGTTGTTGTTGTTTTGTTTTAGGGTCTTTTTCAGAAGGTGTTCGATGAATTCTTTCAATGCCTATTTTATCTTCTGATTCTATTACCTCTGGGCAGTTCTCTTTGATAATTTCCTCTAAAATAGTATCTAAGCTCTTTTTTTCATCATAATTTTTGGGAAGTCCAATAATCCTCAGATTGTCTCTCCTAGTTCTATTTTCCAAGTCTGTCATTTTGGCAACTAGATAGTTGACATTTTTCTCCAGATTTTCATTTTTTTGGTTTTGCTTGAATGATTCTTGGTGTCTCAATGAATCATTCTTTTCTATTTGTTCAGTTCTGATTTTTAATGAGTTATTTTCTTCATTAGCTTTTTTTACTTCTTTTTGTATGTATCCAATTGAGTTTTTAAATGAGTTGTTTTTCTTTATGGAACTTTTTTCAATTTCACTAAATTTGTTTTTTAGTGAGTTATTTTCTTTTTCCAATTCACAAATCCTACTTTCTTGGGGATTCTTTATCTTTTCCAATTCACAGATCCTACTTTCCTGTATTTTCTTTACCTTTTCCAATTCCCTAATTCTGTCTCCCTGCACTTCCTGTGAATTCTTTACCTTTTTCAATTCACCTTTCAGGAAATTGTTTACCTTCTCTAATTCACATTTCAGGACATTGTTATTCTCTTGCATAGCTTCTCTTTCCTTTCCCCATTTTTCTTCTAATTCTCTTTTTAGATTTTTAAGAGTCTCTTCTAAGAGACCGTTATTTGGGGTATTGTCTGGAGACTGTGTGCTTTTAGTCTCCTCAGGGTTGAAAACCTGCTCTTTTTCTGCATAGAAACTGTCAATCATTTTCTTCATTTTTTTTACTCATTTTTTTTAAAGCCTTCAGGGTCTGCCTTCAGTGCAAGGAGGTTACCAGCTTCCTCTTCAGGGCAAGGATGCATATATGAACAGTACCTGTACTCTCAAAGGGCTGCAAGGAGTGGCCAAGCTGCAGGAGGGCTCTGGGAAGATTTCCACACAGAAGTGAGTATCCCTGGGTATCACAGGCTATGTTTTATAAGTGCCCTGAGAGGAACTCCACAGTGAGGATTAGTGACTGGTTTGGGGCTAGAGGTTAAGGAGCAAAGGTATCGCTGCCCATCCACAAACTCCAGCTTTGAGTAATAACAGTTGTCCTATCCCTCACCACACCCAAAGTATCTCTGCCTGGAGAGAGCAGTCAAGATGGGGAAATTCCACTACCCCAGGCCGAGCCCCTTACTGTGCAGATGAGAGGCTGCCCCAGGCTGTGCCCCTGCTGTGTGTGACTGCCCCCCAACATGAGCCCCTTGCTGCAGAATTCCATGAAGAGATGTGTTATGGTCTGCACTGAGTCACTTCTGGTCCTGGGTGGACGCAGCCAGAACCTCTCGGGCTTTGGTGGCCCTCAGAGTACCCACTACCCTTGGCTCCAACTTCTCTGCTGGTCCACTACTCCACCACAGAAGCAAAGCAGTCAGGCTGTGGAAGAGAGCTTTATGTAAACCTTCCAACTGCAGAGGCCACCCTGCTCCCATTTCTATCCCTGCTCTATGCTGGTCTATTCCCACCACCTCAGGTCAAACCTTTTCTTGCGATATTCCAGATTCTCTTCCTCTGGTAAGTTGTTGTACTTCCAAACTTCATGGGTTTTAACAGTCAAGCGCTGTTTTTGAGGCTGAATTAAATAGTTGGTAGAAAGGGAATGGGAGAGCTTAAAAAGTTCCTTCTAGCTTCTCTGCCATCTTGGCTCTGCCTCCCTAGAGACAGATATTTAAAAATGCTTTTTCTTCTCCTTCCTTTCCAATCTTGTTACATTTTATCCCCTTATTGTATTTTTAGATCCAGTGGCATGGGCCTCCTGACTGTTTCATCAAAAAGACATTTCAAGTCTTGAATCTTGGCAACTTTTCTGGCTGTTTCCCATAGCTGTAACACTATTTTTTCCTTGGCTCTGACTATTGATCACCCTGACACATACTAGGGCTTAATAAATGTTTCTTGAAATAATTTTTTTTAATTTCATGATTGATGGGTGGATGGGTAAATAAAAAGAAAAAAGACAGATAAATAGATAGATGAATGGATGAATGGAAGTCAGATAGTTTGTGCCTTCAATTCTATTGAAAGTCAAACATTAGAGAGATTTTGGTTGAAGTCATTGGCTTATGTCATGTCAGAAAAATGACTTACCTTTTCTTTTATAAAAATCTGTCAGATTTAGAGGAAGGTTTACATATACACTCAAGCACATATTCTTGAAATGGTGAGAAATAATATTTCTTTTTTTTTTAATTTACATGATAGCTTTATTATATCTTAAGAAACAATAGCAAATTGTACAGAGTAGGTTTACAGTTTTATGTACAGTCATCTTTTTTCTACTATATTTTAGAAATGCTTTCAGAAATTAAAAATAAAGTACATACAATTTAAAAAGCTCTTAGAATGAACATTTACATTTCAGAAAAATAAATTTGGCAAACAGGGGCTTGATTTATTGTTTTGTGTGTTGCCTAGACTTAAAGTGATAGAGGAAAATGTTAATAAGTTAATAGACTAAATAAACCAATACTTTTAAATAGTAAACAAATAACTTAATCTATTAATAGAAGATTAAATTTAAAAGTGACTCTTGTATACTTGTCTCTCCAGCTATCCCCTTCCCTGAAAGTGAGTTGTTAAACATTTCATGTTTTTTTTTCATCCTTAATAGTTTCCATTTTATTTTATAATTGTAGATGGATTTATACAAAAGATGGATTTCTAAACAAACTACCCCCTAATTTATTCATTTTGAAAGTTTATATTTTCATATATTGTATTTTCTTTTTTTTTAATAATTTTTTATTATATATTTTTAATAATATTATCCCTTGTATTCATTTTTCCAAATTATCCCCCCCTCCTTCTACTCCCTCCCCCTGATGACAGGCAATCCCATACATTATACTTGTGTTACAATATAACCTAGATACAATACATGTGTGTAAATACCATTTTCTTGTTGCACAATAAGCATTAGATTCCGAAGGTACATGTAACCTGGGCAGACAGATATTAGTGCTAACAATTTACATTCATTTCCCAGTGTTTCTTCTCTGGGTGTAGCTACCTCTGTCCATCACTGATCAACTGGAAGTGAGTTGGCTCTTCTTTATGTTGAAGATTTCCACTTCCATCAGAATACATCCTCATACAATATTGTTGTTGAAGTGTACAGTGATCTTCTGGTTCTGCTCATTTCACTCAGCATCAGTTGATGTAAGTCTCTCCAAGCCTCTCTGTATTCCTCCTGCTGGTCATTTCTTACAGAGCAATAATATTCCATAACCTTCATATACCATAATTTACCCAACCATTCTCCAACTGATGGACATCCATTCATCTTCCAGTTTCTAGCTACAAAAAAAAGAGCTGCCACAAACATTTTGGCACATATATGTCTCTTTCCGCTCTTTAATATTTCTTTGGGATATAAGCCCAGTAGTAGCACTGCTGGGTCAAAGGGTATGCACAGTTTGATAACTTTTTGGGCATAGTTCCAAATTGCTCTCCAGAATGGCTGGATTCTTTCACAACTCCACCAGCAATGTATTAGTGTCCCAGTTTTCCCACATCCTCTCCAACATTCATCATTATTTTTTCCTGTCATCTTAGCCAATCTGACAGGTGTGTAGTGATATCTCAGAGTTGTCTTAATTTGCATTTCTCTGATCAATAGTGATTTGGAACACTCTTTCATGTGAGTGGATATAGTTTCAATTTCTTCCTCTGAGAATTGTCTGTTCATATCCTTTGACCATTTATCAATTGGAGAATGGTTCGGTTTCTTATAAATTAGGGTCAGTTCTCTATATATTTTGGAAATGAGACCTTTGTCAGAACCTTTGTTTTTAAAAATATTTTCCCAATTTGTTACTTCCCTTCTAATCTTGTTTGCATTAGTATTATTTGTACAGAAACTTTTTAGTTTGATGTAATCGAAATCTTCTATTTTGTGATCAATAATGATCTCTAGTTCTCCTCTGGTCATAAATTCCTTCCTCCTCCACAAGTCTGAGAGGTAGACTATCCTCTGTTCCTCTAATCTATTTATTATCTCCCTCTTTATGCCTAAATCATGGACCCATTTTGATCTTATCTTGGTATATGGTGTTAAGTGTGGATCCATATCTAATTTCTGCCATACTAATTTCCAGTTTTCCCAACAGTTTTTTCCGAATAATGAATTTTTATCCCTAATGTTGGTATCTTTGAGTTTTTCAAAGATTAGATTGCTATAGATGTACCCTTTTTTGTCCTTTGTATCTGATCTGTTCCACTGATCTACCGGTCTATTTCTTAGCCAATACCAAATGGTTTTGGTGACTGCTGCTATATAATATAGCTTTAGATCAGGCACACTTAGACCACCTTCCTCTGAGTTTAATTTCATTAGATCCCTTGCAATTCTCGACCTTTTATTCTTCCATATGAATTTTGTTGTTATTTTTTCTAGGTCATTGAAATAGTTTCTTGGGAGTCTGATTGGTATAGCACTAAATAAATAGATTAGTTTGGGGAGTATTGTCATCTTTATTATATTCGCTCGGCCTATCCAAGAGCACTGAATGTCTTTCCAATTATTTAAATCTGACTTTATTTTTGTGGCAAGTGTTTTGTAATTTTTCTCATATAATTCCTGACTTTTCTTTGGTAGATGGATTCCCAAATACTTTATACTCTCAACATTTGTTTGGAATGGAATTTCTCTTTGTATCTCTTGCTGTTGCATTTTGTTAGTGATATATAAAAATGCTGAGGATTTATGTGGATTTATTTTGTATCTTGCCACTTTGCTGAAATTTTGAATTATTTCTAGTAGCTTTTTAGCAGAGTCTTTGGGGTTCTCTAAGTATACCATCATGTCATCTGCAAAAAGTGATAGTTTGATTTCCTCATTTCCTACTCTAATTCCTTAAATCTCTTTCTCGGCTCTTATTGCCGAGGCTAGTGTTTCTACTACTATATTGAATAGTAATGGTGATAGTGGGCAACCTTGTTTCACTCCTGATCTTACTGGGAAAGGTTGTAGGTTATTTCTATTGCATATTATGCTTACTGACGGTCTTAAATATATGCTCCTGATTATTCTAAGGAATAGTCCATTTATTCCTATACTTTTTAGTAGGAATGGATGTTGGATTTTGTCAAATGCTTTTTCTGCATCTATTGAGATGATCATATGGTTCTTATTAATTTGATTATTAATATGGTCAATTATATTAATAGTTTTCCTAATATTAAACCAGCCCTGCATTCCTGGAATAAATCCTACTTGATCATAGTGTATTATCCTGGAGATGATTTTCTGAAGTCTTTTTGCTAATATCTTATTTAAGATTTTAGCATCAATATTCATTAAGGAAATTGGTCTATAATTTTCTTTCTCAGTTTTCGCTCTACCTGGTTTAGGTATCAGTACCATGTCTGTGTCAAAAAAGGAGTTTGGTAGGACTCCTTCGTCCCCTATTTTTTCAAATAATTTATATAACATTGGGGCTAATTGTTCTTTAAATGTTTGGTAGAATTCACATGTGAATCCATCTGGTCCTGGGGATTTTTTCCTGGGGAGTTGATTAATAGCTTGTTCTATTTCTTTTTCTGAAATGGGACTATTTAAGCAATTTATCTCCTCCTCTGTTAATCTAGGGAGCCTATATTTTTGGAGGAAGTCATCCATTTCACTTAAGTTATCAAATTTATTGGCATAAAGTTGGGCAAAGTAACTCCTTATTATTTCTCTAATTTCCTCTTCATTGGTGGAAAGATCCCCCTTTTCATTTGTAAGACTATCAATTTGATTTTCTTCTTTCTTTTTTTTGATCAAATTTACCAAAGGTTTATCTATTTTATTGGCTTTTTCATAAAACCAACTCTTGGTTTTATTTATTAATTCAATAGTTTTTTTACTTTCAATATTATTGATTTCTCCTTTTAATTTTTGTATTTCAAGTTTAATTTTTGGTTGGGGGTTTTTAATTTGGTCTTTTTCTAGCCTTTTAAGTTGCAAGCCCAATTTGTTAATCTTCTCTTTCTCTATTTTCTTCAAATAAGCCTCTAAAGATATAAAATTTCCCCTTATTACTGCTTTAGCTGCATCCCAAAGATTTTGGTATGATGTCTCATCATTGTCATTATCTTGGGTGAAATTATTAATTGTTTCTATAATTTGCTGTTTCACCCAGTCATTCTTTAAGATGAGATTATTCAGTTTCCAATTACTTTTTGGTCTATTTATCCCTAACTTTTTACTGAATGTAGCTTTTATTGCATTGTGATCTGAGAAGAAGGCATTTATTATTTCTACCTTCCTACATTTAATTTTGAGATCTTTATGTCCTAATATATGGTCAATTTTTGTATAGGATCCATGAACTGCTGAGAAGAAAGTATATTCCTTTCTATTGCCATTCAGTTTTCTCCAAAGGTCTATCATACCTAGTTTTTCTAATGTTCTATTTACTTTTTTAATTTCTTTCTTATTTGTTTTGTGGTTTGATTTGTCTAAATCTGAGAGTGCAAGGTTGAGATCTCCCACTATTATGGTTTTACTGTCTATTTCTTCTTGCAACTCTCTTAACTTTTCCTTTAGAAAGTTAGATGCTATACCACTTGGTGCATATATGTTTAGTATCGATATGGCTTCATTATTTATGCTACCTTTCAGCAGTATATAGTTTCCTTCCTTATCTCTTTTAATTAGATCAACTTCTGCTTTTGCTTGATCTGAGATAAGGATAGCTACCCCTGCTTTTTTGGCTTTACCTGAAGCATAATAGATTCTGCTCCAACCTTTTACCTTTACCCTGTATGTATCTCTCTGCTTTAAGTGTGTTTCCTGCAGACAACATATTGTAGGGTTCTGATTTTTTATCCAATCTGCTATCTGTCTCCGTTTGATGGGATCGTTCATCCCATTCACATTTACATTTAAAATTACTAATTCTGTATTACCTGCCATCATATTATCCCCAGATTATGCTTTTTCCCTTGACCCCCCTAATCACCCTCCCCGATATTTAATTTACAGACCCCCCTTGTGACGTGCAACCCTCCCTTTTTTTTAGTATCCCTCCCCCCTCCCTCCAAGTCCCTTCACTTATTCTCCTTTTCCTTTTCCCTTTTTCTCTCCCCCCTTTTAATGAGGTGAGAGAAAATTCTCTGAAAAACAAATATGTTAATTATTTACTCGTTGAGCCTCTCCTGATGAGAGTAAGATTCACACAATGATTCTCCCACTTACTAAATTCCCTCAGATATGGTGTATTTTCTATGCCTCTTCCTGGGATGTAGTTTCCATCTTTTTATCCTTCCTTCCCCTTTTTCTGAAACGACCTCCTTCCCTTTACTACACCCCCCCTTTTTTTCTTTTATATCAGTAAAATCAAATTATCCTTGAGTACTTTTTATATACCCACAATAGAGTTACAGTTCTCAAGGGTTCTGTGTACCTTTTTCTGTGTCTCTTCAGTCTTGTAGATGTAGATCAAATTTTTTGTTTAAATCTGGCTTTTTTCTTAGAAACATATAGAATTCCTCTCTTTCATTGAATGACCATCTTCTTCCTTGGAAAAAGATGCTAAACTTAGCTGGGTAGTTCATTCTTGGTTTCAGTCCTTGATCTTTTGCCTTATGGAATATCAGGTTCCAGGCCCTTCTATCGTTTAATGTGGAGGCAGCCAGATCTTGAGTGACCCTTATTGTGGCACCTTGGTATTTAAATTGTTTTTTTCTAGCTGCTTGCAGGATTTTCTCCTTTGTGTGGTAATTCTTAGCCACTATATTCCGTGGTGTTCTTTTTTTAGGGTCTATTTCAGAAGGAGTTCGATGAATTCTTTCCACATCTACTTTCCCTTCTGTTTCTATTATCTCTGGACAGTTCTCTTTGATAATTTCCTGTAAAATAGAATCTAGGCTCTTTTTTTGGTCATAGTTTTCTGGAAGTCCAATGATCCGCAGATTATCTCTCCTAGATTTATTTTCCAGGTCTATAGATTTTCCCAGTAAGTATTTGATGTTGTTCTCCAGCTTCTCATTTTTTTTTTTTTTTTTTTTTGTTTTGTTTGACTGATTCTTGGGTTCTCTGTGAATCATTCATTTCTATTTGTTCCATCCTGACTTTTAAGGAGTTATTTTCTTCTTTCACAGTTTTTAGTTCTTTTTGTAAATGCCCAATTTCGTTTTTGAAGGAATTATTTTGCTCTATTGAATTTTTTTCCATTTCCCTAATTTTTTTTGAGAATTATTTTTTTTTCCAATTCAGAAATTCTATTTTCTTGAGATTTTTTTATCTTTTCCAATTCAGAAATCCTACTTTCCTGTGATTTTTTAAGCTTTTCTAATTCACAAATTTTGTTTCCCTGCATCTCCTGTGAATTCTTTATTTTTTCCAACTCCAATTTCAGGACGTTGTTATTCTCTATCATAGCTTCTCTTTCCTTTCCCCATTTTTCTTCAAAATCTCTTAACTTTTTAATAGTCTCTTCTAGGAGAGAGTTATGTGATGGAGGGCAGGAATCGTTCCCCTTTAGGTTGTTATCTGCTGAATCTTTGCTGTTAACTTCCTCGGGGTTGGATACCCTCTCTTTCTCAGTGTAGAAGGAATCTATAGTTTTCCTGGCTTTTTTGTTCATATTTAAAAAATCTTTTGAGGTCTGTCCCTGGGGTAGGAAATTATTTATTTACTTCTTTACCAGATTCCTCCCAGACCGGATGGATGCAGCGGCTCTTGGGCCTGAGCTAAGATAGAGCTCTGGGAGAGAGTTCCCCACCCCCTCCCTGGAAGTGCCTCAGAGGTGACTAGCACTGCTGTGCCTTGAGGGCGTTGTGTTCTAGCGGCTTCCCTGATTTTTGAGATTGAAGTAAAGAAGGCACAAAGCCCAGCCTATGCTTCCTGGTGGGGTGTGGATGTCTGCAGCAGGTGACATGAAAGCCCCTGAGCTCAAACTGGAAGTGTCTGCCAGAAACCATGGCCCCTAGTTCAAAGGTTCCGCTTCTCTGGGACTTCCGGAGCTGAGTTCCACACCTGAGTTCCACCCCCTCCAGCTAAGCTAGGCAGTGTGTGTTGCCTTGGGCCGTATCCACCCACTTGTCAATCTCTTAACTAGTCTTAGGTGGGGGCTGAGGCCACACCCCCTGGTGCTGAGATCTGCTGAGTCACCCCCAGGATCCGGGGAAAATCTAAGCTATCTGAATTTTTAAAGTGTTTAGATTTCCCTTCTGAACTGCTATATTATAAGCATAGAAGAGCTAACAGCCTGTGCCAGATTCCTTTATCTCAGTGGCTTCTCTGATCCCAGAGCCCTTCCCAGCACGATCGGTGCAGTTTGCTAGCACCCCGCCGTCTGTGCTGGCCTCTCTTCTTCCTCCCCTGGGAACTGACCTTTTCTGTTGAAACTCCAGATTCTCTTCAGCTGGTAAGTCGTGCTTCCAGTCCTTGTGGTATCTATCAGTCCAGCACTATTTCTGAGGCTGATTTATCTAATTGGTTGTGAGGGAGTAAGGACGTTCACAGAGTTGTGTGTTTCTTCTCCACCATCTTGGCTCCGCCCCCCGAGAAATAATATTTCTTAGCATTTCATTGATAAACTTCACTATACATGAAACAGAAATGTGGATAAAAAAATTTATAGTCAGCAGAGTAGACATTTAGTGCTGCAAAAATCATTGAGTATTTTAATCAGTGCTGACAAATCCAAAGATGCTGGTAGCAACATCAAAGAATATAGTTTTCTGTAAAGGTTGCTCACTATCACCATTACTATTCAATATTATATTAGAAATGTTAGCTTTAGCAATAAGAGAAGAAAAAGAAATTGAAGTAATTATAGTAGTTAATGAAACAAAATTATCTCTTTGCACATATTATGATTGTATCCTAGAGAATCAACTAAAAAGCTTTGCTAAAATTTTAGGGTATAAAATAAATACACATACCAACAAAGTCTAGCAGCAAGAAATAGAAATAAATTATTTTAAAAATAAACTGGAGGTAATATATATTTAGGAATCTAATGTGTCAAGACAAAGCCAGGAACTATATGAATGCAACTACAAAACACTTTTCACACAAATAAAGTTAAATATAAGCAATTGGAAAAATATCAAATGCTCATGGGTAGGCTGAACTCATAGAATAAAAATGATAATTCTACCTAAATCAAGGTACTTATTCAGTGCCATACCAATCAAACTGCCAAGAAATAAAGGGTGATAATATAAGCAAATTGGGAGAATAAGGGATAATCTGTCTCTCAGATCTGTGGAGAAGAATGGAATTTATGGCCAAAGAATAACTAGAGAACATTATGAAATGCAAAATGGATAATATTGATTATATTAAATTAAAAAAAAAGTTTGTACAAACAAAACCAATGTAGCCAAGATTTGAAGGGAAGCAGAATACTGTGGGAAAAATTTTACATCCAAGGATTTTAATAAAGGCTTCACTTCTAAAATATGTAGTGAGTTGATTCAAATTTATCAGAATAAAAGTCACTCATCAATTGACAAATGGGCAAAGAATATGAAAAAAATTTAAATGAAAAAAATTAAAGTCATTTCTATTCATATAAAAATGCTCTACATCATTATTAATTAGAGAAAGGCAAATTAAGAAATCTCTAAGGTACCATTTCACACATCTCAATTGGCTAAAATGACAGGAAAACATAATGATAAATGTTGGAGGGGATGTGGGAAAATGGAGACCCTAATGCATTGTTGGTGGAATTGTGAACTGATCCAACTATTCTGGAACTATGCCCAAAGGGCTATCAAACTGTTCATACCCTTTGATGCAGCATTGTCTCTTTTGGGCCTGTCACCCAAAGAGATATTTTAAAAGGGAAAAGAATCCACATATGTAAAAATGTTTGAGCAACTCTTTTTATAGTGGCAAGGAACTAGAAACTGAATGGATATTCCTCTAACTCACTGACAGGTTTGAAGACTTTTAATTACCTTCAACTTAGTTTAGTCCATCTGCTGAGACAATTTTACTTAAGTGTGACCATTGCACGTATTCCATCTTCTTGGAGCCACCAGTAAAAGTTAAGTACAGGTGAATACCAAAGATGGATAATCAGCCCTGAAAGGAGCTCAGCAAGCCCTTACATCATAGATACTAGTTCTCCTGAACACCCCATACACCCCGGGCCATCTATCACCTATCAATCCCTTTTAGGACATTGCCAAGTGCACATCCAGACTTTACTTAAAGGCATTTAGTGACAGACAGCCTACTATTTCCCAAAGGATCCAATTTCATTATTACATGACTAAACTTATTAGGAAGGTTGTCTTTACATCAAACCTAAACATTGTTTCCTGCAATATCCACCCATTGTTATTTAATTCTCCTTTCTGGAAAATATGACAAACAAGTTAATCATTCTTTCACATGACAGCCTTACAAATACTTGCAGACAGCTCTCATGCTCTTTCTAAATCTACTATTATTCAATCTAAATAGCTCCAATTCCTTCAAACAGTTTGCATATATATGGATTGGTACCTTCACTAAGTCCCTCTTCTGAATGCACTCCAGCTTGTCAATGCTTTTCCAAAAATATGACACTCATAAATGAACACAATATGTTGGATGCAGTATGACCAAGGAAGAGTACAGAGGGGTATCACTCTCCATGTTGAGGATATTATGACTTGTTATGTGTGTCTAAAGACAGTGATGGCTTTGGGGATTGCAATGTAACACTTCACTCATATTAATTGCTTGAAGAGCATTTGCAAATGTATGATTGTTTCACTTAAACTTCGCTTAACCTACATTTGGGGTAATGATTTTTTAACCAATTGTAAAGTTGTCCATTTAGATTTTTAAATGATATTTCATTAAATTTAGCCCATCAATCTGACCTGTCAAATCTTTCTGCATCTGGATTTTGTCATCCAAAATGTTAGCTAGCTTTCTCAGTTTAATGTCATCTTTAAATTTGACAAGCCTTCATTCAATTCACTGATAAAAATGTTCAATAGCACATGGCCAAAGAGAGATGGGGGTTGGAGAGGACTCCACTGGAGACTCCTCTGTAAGTCAACATGAAATCAAAGTCAACATTAATGAATGTTCATGTACTCTATTCAATTAATTCTGAACTGACTTCATTAGACTATCATTAAGTTTGCATCACTGTAGCACGTGCACACACACATACACATACACACACACACACACACACACACACACACACACAGAGAGAGAGAGAGAGAGAGAGAGAGAGAGAGAGAGAGAGAGATGCCTGTGTATCCACCACCCCATGCCACAATTGCTTTTCTGGTTCTGATTACTTTACTCTGCACTAATTCATATAAACCTTCCCAAGCTTTTTTTCCTAAAGCAATATGGCTGTTTTGTATTAAAATTTCATATCCACTTGGAATTTTTCTGCCATGTAGTATAAGAAAGATTCTAATATAAATTTATTTTTTGCTAGACTGTTTCCAGTGACCTTACCTGTTCTCATTGAATTTGGGTTTACATTTGTAAGTGGTTTATGTTCCTGAGTTTCTCAAATACTATATGATTGAGTTTGGTAATTATTGCTTCTAGTTTTTTTAGTCTGTTCCACTGATTTGCTATCCTATTTTCTTTACTAGAACAGATAATCTTGACAATTTGACTCTTCTATTTGCCATTTGATGATTTTCACAACCAAGTCCTAATATCCTTTTCTAGTCTTATTCTGCATTGTTCCTCTGGGTTCATCCTACAGTTGACTAAAATTTGTTAAATTTTAAATATTGCAGGGCAATATAGTACAGTGTCAGAATCTAGGTTCAAACTCCAGTATTTTCACTTTCTACTTTGATGATCTTGGACACACCACCTCTAATTTTTGTACCTTAGTACCTCTTCCATAAAGGAATTGTGCCATATGGTCTGCAACACACTCTTTTTTTATTATATTTCATTTTAAATAAACATTTCTTTATGACTCATATTGGAATAGAAAAAATCAGAACAAAAGGGAAAAACCAAGGAAAAGGAAAAAAAAATAATGGACATTGCATGTGTTGATTTACGTTCAATCTCCATAGTTCTTTTTTTTGGAAACAGATAGCATTTTCTTTCCAAAGTTTATTGGGATTGCTTTGGATCACTGAACCACTGAAAAGGATCAAGTCTTTCATAGTTGATCATTGCATGTTCTTGTTGCTATTGTGTACAACATATGGCTTCTTGTTTCACTCAGCATCAGTTCATGTAAATCTTTCCAGATCTTTCTAAAATCAGCTTGTTCATTATTTTTATGGAATAATAATATTCCGTTACCTTTATATACAACAATTAATTCAGCCATTCCCCAATTGATGAGCATCCATCCATTTTCTAATTCTTTGCTACCACAAAAAGAGCTTCTACACACATTTTGCACATGTGGGTTCTTTTCCCTCTTTTATAATTTCCTTAGGATACAGATATGGTAGTGGCTCTGCTGGGTCAAAGATTATGCACAGTTTTATAATCTGTTGGGCAAAGTTCCAAGTTGCTCCCCAGAATGATTGGATCATATCACAATTCCACCAATAATGCATTTGTGTCCCAATTTTCCCACATCCCCTCCAACATTTATTATTATCTTTTCTTGTCATCTTAGCCAATCTGAAAGGTGTGAGGTGCTGCCTTAGAGTTGTTTTAATTTGCATTTCTCTAATCAATAGTGATTTAAAGTAGTTTTTCATATGACTACAGATGGCTTTAATTTAGTCATCTGAAAATTGTTCATATCCTTTGACCATTTATCAATTGGGGAATGACTTGTGTTCTTATAAATTTGACACAGTTCTTTATATATTTTAGAAATGAGAACTTTATAAGAAACACTGACTGAAAAACCATGTTACAAGTTCAGATCCTGCTAATTTATCCAGTGAAGTGGGGTCCCCTGACAAAGTCAACTAGTATAATCCTAGTACTCAGAAGCATTAAAACTAAATTTCTATAGAATTACTTCAGGACTTAACCAGGTATTCAACTTAATAATGCATGTCTTTCTTAGATCCTACATTTCACTAATAGTGCTCTACATGTTTAAGCAATTCTAGTATTTGTTTTCTAAAATGCACCATACAAAGGATTCCCAAGGTTTAAGGCTTAAGCTTACCATTTAAGTAATAATTAACTTTTCTAAGAATGTATAATACAATACAATACGATTAACATTTCTAAGATTATACAAAATGAACTTTTTTTTTACACCAGCCTACTGTTCAAGCCTAATTATCCTATATTTTATTTATTCCTATATTATACAAAAGAGTAAATTAAGTTTTAGAGAGTCTAAATGACTCAGAGTCACATAGCTTTCAGAAGTAGAATTTTAATCCAGTTCCTGTTATTTCAGTGCTCTTTTTTTTTTTTTTTTTTTTTTTTTGCCTGTTCCAAATTGGGATAGTATGAGTGGGACAGCAAAGAGTGTTTGACTTGGATACAGGAAAAACTGATGTTACATTCAGTGTTAAATATTCTCCTATCTCACTCTGGGAAACTCACTTAATATCGTCATGCTTCAGGTTCATCATTTATAAAAAAAAAAAAAAAAAAAAAAAAAAAAAAAAAGATAAAAATAGTACTTGCCTCACAAAATTATAAATATCAAATGAGTTAAATTGCAAAAATTAAAGCACTGTACAAATGATGCTATCTATCATTACTAATGTGTGAACAGGATCCACAGATGGGAATTTAGTTGTATTCTATCCAGTATTTCTTTTCTTTTAGAATGAACAACTATAAAAGAATAACCAAAATATGAACATATATTATTAAATATAAGAATATTACTAATTTATTATTGCGAGGTAAGAAATTATGAAAGGGCTGATTCCAAAGAAAACTGGAAAGACTTGTACAAACTGATACAGAATGAAGTAAGCAGAATCAAAAGAATAATTTATGCAATAATAACAACATTTGTAAAGACAACTAGTTTTGAAATACAAAACCTGCAAAGTTCTCCATGAACTCAAGCGAAATGAAATGTGCTGTATACAAAGTAAAAGTAATGTTCTGGAATGACTTTATTATTTTCAGAAGTATAGTGACCCACTAATATTCTAAACTTATAATGAAAAATCATTTCCATATCCAGAGAAGAAATTGATTGCATTTGAATACAAACTGAAGTATAATTTCTCTTTCTTACTGGCTTGCTCTTTTTTTTTTTTTTCTCTTGAGGGTTTTTTTTCCATTAGGGTAGGAGATCTATGTTTTCTTTTATAACATAACTTTTATGGAAATGTTTTGTATAACTTCTCATGTGGTTTCTTAATTGGGGTGGGGATTAGAAAGAGAACTGGAACTCAAAATTTTTAAAAACAAATGTAAAAAAAAAAATTAAATGTAACTGGTGAAAAATATTAAATAAATAAATGAAATGCAAAAAAAAAAAAAAAAAAAGACACAAGAACAATTATCAAGACAATGACCAATCAAGTTTTCAGAGTACAGATGATGAAGCATGCTTCTTACATACTTCAGAGAGGTGATGGAATCAGTAGAGAAGGAAATTGTCTTTCTTTCTTTCTCTCTCTCTCTCTCTCTCTCTTTTTTTTTTTTTTTTTTTTTTTTTTTTTTGGCCAACATGAGAATTTATTTGGCTTGACTATTCATCTTTTCTAGAAGAAACTTGATTGTTCTTTTTCTTTCTTTCTTTTCCAAGGTGATTCAGGGATATTTGCTTATATTAATTGAAAAAATTAAATAAAAAAAAAAAAAGGAATCCCAGCTTTGCTTTTATACTTGGATCCTACCTAGAGCTAGGAGGATAGGAAGCAGGGAAACCTGATCTCCATTCCCACCATTGTTTATATTTGTATTTTCTTTCAATCATTGTATAAAATACAGCTGTAAAATGCAGTGAGACATTTGATAAGAGTGGTTAAAATATAGTTGACATAGTTCTTTATTTGATTTTGATTATACTTTTCCATTGGCACTCTTGGAATTGTGCCTTCAGAGTAGCATCTTTTAATTAATTAATGATAGCAGCCTTCTGTTTCATTATCAGCTACTAATCCTCTTGTGTGGAATTTCAAATAAGCCTAGCTCCTCTTTACCATTTCTTTTGATTCTAGCTTCCCTTTATCAGTTATCAGAGGACTTATGGGAACTGAGAGGGAGGAAAAGGAAGGAGACTTGCCAGACTATAGGAAAATATTTCCCTGAACCTCTAGCTTGCTTTACCTGCTAATAGGATTGAATTTAAGGGCTATTTGGCACATTAATGATTAAACTTTTTTTCCAAGTTTCTGTAGCATAAATTTGAAAAATCTACTCCATGTGTAAGAGTTTAAGAGAAATGTGATCCATTTTAAAATTAAAAAAAAAAAGTTTGTTTTTTTCATTTAGAGTGTAACTCATATTGGTGCCATTCTCATTCAGAGATAAGAATTTGGAACATATAATAACTTCAAGGTGCACTTCATTTACTTTCTATCTATATCAAATAAATGCAAAGTCCATATTGATCATGTATTTAATAATGTGTCTAGTCTACCTTAAGCTGAGATAGGACAGTTTAAATTATATTTTCTTTTCTTATAGGAATTAAGGAATTCCTTAATCTTAATTTGCTAATAGCACTCAACTTTTATATTTTTGCCCCATTCTTCAGGTTTTATATATATATATAGAGAGAGCTCTAGCTCTTTAGGTTATATTCCTCTCACTATGTTGGGATGCATAAATAAAGATGCCTCAAAGTTTGCCCTGTACAAAGTGGTTCATACACCTATACTGCACTGTCTCTCAACCCCCAACCTACAAGGAGTCTGTAATTATTCACCACAGTGACCCAGAGACATAACTAATAATGGTCTGACTAAAAACACAAACTTTTCAGATTTAAGATGAATGCTTAATTTTATTTGACCCAAACAATTTTCTCCTCTTCTGTCTCAAGAAGACATGCCTTTAAAGGGATCATGAGAGGATATTAAAGGTTAGAACTTTAAGACAAGATGTTATCCAGTACACTTGGTCAAATTAACAACTTCTCTTAACATTTATATCCTGATAGAGACTATAGACAACCACTAATTCAAAATACAGATGGGCCTTGATTAGCTACCAAATAATGTGTTTGCTGGAATCTTGTACTTTAAAGGCAGATGGTTTGAAATGTACTTTAAAGACAAATGGTCTGGGATATCATTGAGAACTAGTTAAGCCCTAGGCAGCATTTGAGGATTGTCCCTCCCTCCTTTACATTTGAAAATTGCATCCCCTACACGATAATGTCTACTGGAGACTTTGAACTTTTAATGTAACACATGTAATTTGATGGACCACAAAATAAGTGGCAGCCAAAAAAAAACCTTAAGGGGATTTTAGAAATAAATAAAACAAGACCATCCAGAAAAATGAACAATTTTCTCACTGTATTATTCCCTAGAGAGGCCCTGTTCAAAATATTATGTTCAAGGCGTCATAGATTTAGAGCTGGAAAGGACTTAAGAGATTGTCTAATCCAACCATCTCATTTTACATGCAATTCCCTAGGACACCCTCATATGTGAGCCCTCAGAAACATAGTCTCTGAGGCATGGGGGGGTGTCAATTTCTAATGAAAACCATGATGTATAAGCCCCCTACTAACATATTTTATTTTATAAGGTCAGCCAGGGGACATATTAGTTAAAAGCAAAAGGTATTTAATCAAACAATAGCAAAATAAGTGACAAAGAAGGATCCCCCAGACAAATATAGATATATCCTCTTACAGCTGCCACCCTCCAGGATTTAGAGGAAATACTGAGAGAGGGAACATAAGTGAACAAAAGGACTTACATGGAGAGAATATTTGTGATTAGGGAATATATATTAAGTGGCTCACATCTAGGGAACATGTGTGGCCAGGAAATGCATGTTTCTAACAATGAAGACTTTTATATATCATTCGTAATGGATACAGTGCCAAACAAATACATTCAGGAACAAAACTAAAAACAGCCAGATAGAGCTGGAGAAGCTATTAATCGGTATTATTTCCCCTTATATACAGATGGTGTGGCAC
Source organism: Sminthopsis crassicaudata (assembly GCF_048593235.1). NCBI lineage: Eukaryota > Metazoa > Chordata > Mammalia > Dasyuromorphia > Dasyuridae > Sminthopsis > Sminthopsis crassicaudata. The sequence goes on along the minus strand of NC_133617.1, from coordinate 132,469,254 downwards.
AAAAAATGGTTAAAGTACCTGTCCAATGTTAGACAGAAAAAAAATAAAGAGAATCTTAAACCAGATTCTCTTTGGTTTTGTTTGTTTTTCACTATATCAAGATTTCTTCTGGGTGAGCTAGAACATGTCCAAAAATGGAAAACTGGAATGGTGAGGAGACACAAAATCATGACATGTAATTATCAGTAAGGAAAAACAAAACAAAGCAATGGCTGTTTAGTTTAAAGAAGTGAAGATATGATTTCTCCCTTTAAATATTTGAAGAGTTGTGACATAGAAGAAAGATAGAATTTATTCTTCCTGGGATGGAAATGAGAACAATAAAAGAAAATTACAGGGAGACAGATTTCAACTCAACATAAGGACAAACTTGCTAACATTTAGAGTTCTTACAGATTGGAATAGCTTCAAAATATGCCTGAATTGTCTGATGCTGGGCACATGAACAGATTAGAAAATGTGTGGTGCAGGTAAGAATTAGAAGCAGTATGCTACAGTTTTAGGAGAACAATTTGTAGTCAGAGGACTGGGCTAAAATTTTGTCTCTGCTGCTTATTATGGGTGAAAAGTTAGAGAAATTATTTAAATTTTCTTGGCCTCAGTTTTCTCATCCATAAAAATGAAAAAATGGAACTAGTTGGCCCCTAAGGATTGTTTCAGTTTTAGATCTCTTTTTAGATCTCTGACTTTATAGCTTTGAGACTGCTTCCAATTCGGGTTGAAATTCTATGAATATCTACATGCTACAGAAAGTAGACATTTTAATTTAATGTATATTAATATATATTCATTTACAAAAATGTATAAATGCTCCACATTCTTTGTTCCCAATTCCATGTTATACCTCAAGTGTCTACTTGCTTGGCTTATCATTGATTAACTTTAAAAAAAAGTTTTATTGCAGAGTTTGATATCAGTGATCTGATTCACCTTTTCCTACATTTACCAGTTTATTAAAATTTACTGAAGGGAGCAGGACTGGGTTTAATATTTGCATAGCATTTTAAGATTACAAAATATTGTATATGTGACATTGACCTTCATAACTACACTGCCAGATCCAGTTGTTGTTATACCCATTTTACAGATAAAGAAATTAAGAATAATAGAAGTTAAATGTTTTGCCCAGGAGCATTTAGGTAGGAAGTATCAAGGAAATCTGGTCTGACTCAAAATCCAGTGCTCTATCCAATATCTCCTAGCTGCTTCCACTGGCACATTACAAACTATCAATTATCTTATCTGTTCATCTCTATATTCAATTCAACATACAGAAAGGGTATAAAGTATGGCAAGCTCCCTGGAGGGCTTCAGGGTCAGCTAGAGTCAGGATAAATCAAAATCCTTGGTGTTTAGGGGGAAAAGTGAAGGAGGAAGGCAAGCTGCCACCCAGCCCTCCAATCCTTGCTAAGATAACCTTACTGCCACCCATTCAGCCAGGGCCAGTGGTGAGGAGAGCCATCATCTAAATATATGCTTATAAAGCCATTGTCTTACATCAAATAGGTAATTAGCCTTATGTGCTCTACATTCTCAGATTCAAGTACACCTATTCAGAGTTTCAGTCCTATACATTCCTCCTTTCTTTTGTTTTAGAACACAGGTGATCTCACCCTCCCTGACTTTCAGAGAGGTGAGAACCCCACAAAGGAGGTGATCATGCCCTCCCTGACTTCTCAGGAGGTGAAGTGGGAAGTCAGGCCAAATATTATTAATGAGTTTCTGGACTGAAGGGCCTTACTAGAAACAGATATACACAAATCCATCAGCATGGGCGTATTACACAAGCATATAGCGATATAGCACAGTCTAGTAGTGATGACTCTTCCCAAAGAAGTAGATAAGGGAAGTAGTGAATATTACTTACATAGATGAGTAAATCTAATGTAATTTGAAAAGGGAGAAAATACTAATTAGAGAGAAAAGGAAAGGCTTCCCATAGGAGTTGACATCTTAATTTAATCTTTAATCTTAGGATTCTGAAAAGAAGCAGAGGTGAAGAGGAACCCCTTTTCATTCCAGCCATAAAGGACATAGCCTATAAGAAAGCTCAGAGGAGGTAACTAGAATGCAAAATTTGGAGAATAACAGGATCAACATTTTAGCTCTATCATGTATCTGTCTGTCTGTCTATCTATCTATCTATCTATCTATCTATCTATCTATCTATCTATCTACCTATCTGTCTATCTGTCTATCATCTATCTATATGTCTATATATCTATCATCAATAAATGGAAATCACATAAGAATTTAATAAAGCTTCTTGATTAATAGATTGACAGCTAGTTGAAGTGAGAAAGTTTAAGTGTGACTAGATTCTAATTGTTTCAGAATTATAATTGTAGAATACTATTTGGTGCTGCCACAAATTAAACAAACAAATAAACATATATATGTATATATATATATATATATATATATATATATATATATGAAAGGTTATATTCAAACTTGTGTGACCAATGAATATTATAAGATACACTGAATCCATTTTTGTTCATCTGAAATTAGGCTCCTTTCTCAAACAGAATCCTTTGTATAAATAAAGATATATAGATTTCTTTGTCTTTTACTCTTTAAAGAGCTGGATTTTCTAAGGCAAAAAATGATAATTCTCTTGTTTAAAATGTACATGTAGCCTGTGCTCTTGTCTTTCTTCTCTTCCCATTCAATTCTCTTTCTCTCTGCTTCTGTCCCTCTCTCTGTCTCTGTCTCTTCTCCTTTTCCTCTTACTCTTCATCCTTCTCTCTCCTCCCTCCCTCTGCTTCTCTATCTATGTCTTTTCCTCTCTTTCTTTTACTTTCTCTTCTATGGGAAGTTGGACATTCATAATTTTGGTGGCTTTGAAGAGATGACTTTGCAGAGTTATACATCTTCTACCTTTGGAGTTTTTCTCAGCCTACTCTGGATTGTGAAAGTCCCTAGAACACTCATTTAAAGCAAGGAAACCAACAAGATGTCCTTTTTACTTCTGTTCATATTAATAGCCATTTGCAAAATGCTTTACATGTGTTTTCTCAATTAATCTTCCAACAATCCTACAAAATAAGGACTATCTCACTTTACAGTTAAAGAAATGAAGCTTAATAAAAGTTAGTTAATTTATCCATAGTCATATAATTTATGAGTAAAGGAGGTTGAATTTGAATTTAGTGTTCTCTCTTGTTCTCTCTCTCTCTCTCTCTCTCTCTCTCTCTCTCTCTCTCTCTCTCTCTCTCTCACGCTCTCTCTCTTTTTCTCTCACTCAGGTTCAATATTCTTTCCATATTGCTTCTCCATTTCCTAATATTAGGAATATGCAAGACTATTGTTCCAGGTACTGAATCAAATAAAAGAATTCAGTGTAAAGACATTTATGAAACACTGGATCCAAAGTAGTTAGTATGGTTCATGATGACAGAGAAATTTTATTTAAGGTCTAGTATACCTGTTTTGTAGTTTATTAATGATATATAGTGTTACATGGATAGCTAGGTGATGCAGTACATAGGATGCCTGCCCTAAAATCAGAAGGATTTATCTTTGTAAGTTCAAATCTGGCCTTGGACAGATTTATTATGTGATTCTGGGCAAGTCATATAATTCTGTTTACCTCAGTTCCTCATCTATAAAATTTGCTGGAGAAGGAAATGGCAAACCATTCCATTATCTTCATCAAGTAAAACCTCTAATGGGGTCACAAGGAATCAGACATGACTGGAAAATTATTGAAAACATAATAATGGAAATCAGTCTAGAAAAGTGAAAAGGAACTGGGAACTTAATCTCCCTGAATCGTCTTGTTCAACCCTGTCATTTTGCAGATGAGGAAACCAGGATTCAGTTCTAGATCCATAATCCTATGATTTTCTCCACAAGCTCTTGGGTATTTTTTTTTAAATCCCTAAGATTCATTAATGACCAAACATAGATGGGACCATGTTTTCCATACTCCCATGCCTGTAGTCACTATATTTCTCCTAACTAACCTATAGGGAATTAAAAGATAGGGGGGGAATCCCAGCACAATCTTTATAGAATAGGAATTCATTTTTGAAGTTGATGCTCTCTCATAAAGTGAATATGATGGCTCTTTGGAAGAGTCCAAACAGAAACAGAAAAAAACAAACAAACAAACAAAAAACAACAACAACAACAACAAAAAAAAACAAACTTTAGTTGACATTTCATAGGGTGAGAGATTTAGAATTAGAAGGGATCTCAAATTCCTACTTTAGACCTACTCTAGACCTCCCTTCATATATGAGGAGTATGATTGGTCAGGTTGGTAGAATGACTTATTCATAGTCATAGAGATGGTAGGTGCTAGAGTCACAATTAAACGCTGGTGCTCTGACAACTAACTCAGCACTTTTTCTACTGTAGTAGTAAATAATAAATATCTTTAAAGCTGCCTTTAAGCCTACTATTGGAGATTTGATTTTAATTCAGGTCATAATGGAATTAAAAATGAGTCTTCTGGTAATATAATATTAACACTAATTTATCTATGTGTATTGTTGAACCACTTCGAATCATACTATATTTAATAGTAAGCTTTAAAAAAATTAAATACACATGAGAAACACCTGGTTTAGAATTCTAAAGTGAAATCTAAACCAGATGGATTTTGTTGAGAATATGATTCTTGATTCCTGTGATGAAATGGGGGCTATTGTTTTTTTTTTTTTTCTTTTTTGTGACATCTACAAATACACACTTAACAAACTGCTTTTGTAGATCCAAAGGCCAGGCAGTAGGTCTGCTGGGTTTCATGTCTATTCTGCAAGGTTACTTGGAAATCAATGATAATTATGTTCTATTTCAAAATATGGCCATTGATTATGATTAAACTCAGTCTTGAAAAGCTAGAAAAGCAAGAAATATTTTTCCCTAGAGTTTTCTTTTTTCTTTTTTGATAAGTACTGATTTGATGTGATAAAAATAATATATCATCTTTCTATAGTGCTCAATGATTTACAATTTATTTCCTCTATAACAGTTCTATTTCAAAGGTAGTATAGGGATCTCTATCACCATTTTGTCAGTGAGGAAAGTGAGGTATAGGGAAGTCATATGACTTGGCTATAATGACACAAGTATTAAAAGCCAGAGTCCAACATCTCTAGAAAAATTGCAAGCTCTTATGCCATGTAGATCACACAGAGGTTTAGGAATGTATGAAAGATCACTCATTTTAATTTTATATTCTCTTAGATTAAAATATAATCTAATTTATGCATGTGAGAAATAGCATTTTTAAATAGTTTTCTTCATTGAATTGTTGAGTTGAGACACCCCAAAGAACCATATGATCAATTTCCCTGTTTTGTAAGATTTTTATTCCTTGAAATACTGAAATTTCTACATTTTCTTGTGCTAGTTACCATGAGAGGTTAAAAGAGAAATAAAATATGTTCTTTACCCTTAGGTTGCTCACCACCTAGTCACAAGATACACACAAAAATTACAACAGAGGCAGTGTGGTATAATAGAGAGACCAACCTCAAATCCTGCCTTTTGCTATGTACTACATGATCCTAGTTAATTTAGTTAGTCTTAGCATTAAGATACAGCAGGCACTTCTGTAAAATATCATTTACAAAAACTGAAACAATTTGTATTCCTCAAGGAATTTCCTCACCAGGAATTCCTTATAATTAAGAAATAAGAGATCTAGTTAAAATAAAATTTTAAAAATATATAGCAGTATTAATATTAGTGTGGTATAGTGAAAAGAATACTACATTCTTGGAGTTAGGAGACTTGAATTTGAGTTCATACTCTGACATTTATAACTGGTAAGTCTTTGAACTTAATACAAACCTTTATGTGGCTCAATTTATTAATGTACAAAGTGGAGATAAAATATCTGTACTCCTTACCACATTGGCTTATGAAAAATGAGAAAATGAAAGTGTTGTATAAATTTTAAGGTATTATATATTGTTCAGTTGTTTTTTCAATCATTTTTTCCTCTTTATGACCCCAGTTGAGTTAATTTTTATTTTAATTTTGCAAAGATACTGAAGAGATTTGCTATTTCCTTTTCCATTTCATTTTACAGATAAGACAAATGGCTAAATGACTTGTCCAGGGTCATATAAAATTGGAGGTCCACTTTTAAATTAAGGAAGATGAGTCTTATTGACTCCTCATTTGACATTCTATTCACTATGTCACCTAAGGTACTGCCCTAAGGTACTATGTGAATGTCAGCTAATATTATTACAATACAAATTGACTAAGAGAAATACATAAGAGATGTTTAAGGTATACTACGAGGATCCATGGATAATAATTTCTGAAGCTTAATGACAACTTTTTAATTGTATTTTATTGAGACAGGGTCTCTCTTATGTAATGACCCAGGCTGGCAGTGGAGCAATCACTCCTACTTCAATCCATTGCCAATAAGTTAAAAAAAAAAAAAAGTTTTGACTTTCTCTGTTTCTAGGCTACACCAATGTAGGCAACCAGAAGATACTCTTCTCCTGGAAGATTCATACTTGACAGAACTAATACTTTACCATCTTTAGCCTTACTATAGTGCCTCATAAAATCTGAATTCCAAAAATACACTAATCATAGATACCCTAGAAGCTGACAGGCTCCATCATGTTCCATTTAAAAGCATTTTAGGACAATGAAGATAAATTAGAGAATACTCAGAGATGAGCAAACAGAATGGTCAAAAACTTCAAGATTATGATAGAGGATTAGCTAAAGGACCTTATTTATTTATTCTGACAAAGATAGGAGCTCTTGGAGTTTGATAGATGGTTTAAGTAGTTGAAGAAGATCCTACAATCCTACAATCCTAAGAGAAAAATTACACTTTTGTTCTTTAATATCAAGAGACAAGAACATTGAAAAACTTCTTCAAAAGAAAAATTAACTGTTAGGAAACTATTTCTACCTGTTCCTTCTGAATTATTTGGATGTCAACCCAAATGAATGACTTATTAACAAACATGGACTGCAAATGAATGTAATTCAAAGAGAATTTATTAGCTACCTGCTCTGTGAAGATATAAAACCTAAAGAAAAGGCTGCTTTTGTTCTCAATGAGTACATATCCTACATGAGGAAATATTTAATGCACAGGTAAGCAATCATGAAGTGATGGAAGATGGAGAAAGAGAAAACCAACAACTCAAGGATATCAGAGAGGTACTTTTAAAAGCGACTTTATGAAACTCTCCTTTCTTCTTCCTCCTCCACCCCAACATAGGGAGCCTAAATCTGCTTTTCTTCCCTCTAACCTCTTATTTCTAGTTTTGTATGTCCATGAGAAAAAGAAAAAAAAAACAAAACAGAAAACTAATCCCTCTTCTATAGGACAGTTCTTCAACTACTTACTTAAACCATCTATCAAACTCCAAGAGCTCCTATCTTTGTCAGAATAAATAAATAAGGTCCTTTAGCTAATCCTCTATCATAATCTTGAAGTTTTTGACCATTCTGTTTGCTCATCTCTGAGTATTCACTAATTTATCTTCATTGTCCTAAAATGCAGTGCCCAAAGAATACAATGCTACAAATGTGGTCTGACCAGGTTAGAACGGAGGGAAACCAGAACCTCAGTCATCCTGGATAGTATGTCTCTCATTATGCAGTCCAAGATTGCATTCACTTGTGTGTGGTGGGGGGGGGTAATGAGGGGATATGGTATATTACTATATTGATTCATTTTGACCTTCTAGTGCAATATGTTTTCACAATATCTCACACTTAACTTTGAGTTCAAATTTTAAAAAATGCTTTCTATCTAATTTAAAGAGACTGATTACTAGGAAAGAACTGTTTCACATGCTTCCAAGTAATATGGGCTTTCTTCAAGGAAATAATTTGTCCTTTCTTTTATTAAGGTTTACAATCTGCTATAGATTCCCTAGAGAGCTCTAGCTTAAGGCACCCAAATGAATCCAGGGAACCCTCTAGATTGAGATAGTTTTCAACCTTTTTTCTCCAGTGCTATCATTTCCATAGTTGTTGCCCATACAAGATATTCCATTTCTTTGTCCTATTCTGTCTTTGGGTTCCAAGACTTGGAATTTATTTCTTTTTCACATCCATTTTTGTGGAATAAACCTACCAGAGGAAACCTTTCCTGATCTACCAGTTATTATACTCAGTCTGTCTCTGGATCTATGATTGTCTGTTTCTGTCTCTCTGTCCGTTTCTGTCTCCTTCTTCCCCTCAGCTCTCTTTATCTCTCACTTTGTGTGTCTGTCTTTGTCCCTTTTCCTGTCTCTATTTTTCTGTCTCTGATTTTATTTTTGTCTTTCAGTCTCTCTGCCTTTGCTTCTTTCTATCTTTGTCTCTCTCTGTCTCTATCTCTCTGTCCCTGTCCTGTCTCTGTTTCTTTCTGTGTCTCTCTGTCTGTCTCTGTCTCTTTCGGTGTGTGTGTCTGACTGTCTGTGTCTGTCTGTCTGTCTGTCTGTCTTTCTCTCTCTCACCTCTTCCCTCCCCTATAAATGACTAGGAATTATTTTGTATGCATGAATGAAAATAAATGAAAAATTATTACATGCTATGTGTCAATCATTTTGCTAAAGCACTAAGCATACAAACAACAAATGCTAATACAAATGTAAATGCTCTTCAAGGAGCTTGCATTCTGATGGGATAAGAAAATACCCAAGGAAGAGTAGTGTCTAAAGAAGGACACTTACATTTAGAAAGTGCCAAGGATGATGAGTGGTGCCACAGGGGACTGTTTTGATACATACTTCTAGGAGCAATGTCAATGTTGATTTTATTATGGTACTGGTACTGGAAAGGAAAAAAGGGGAAGCCAAGGAACATGTTAGTTGGCAAAGAAGCCAGGGAAAAGTTGTCCAATGAAGAGGTATTAAGATGAAACATGTCTGGGGCTTGACTGGGTATAGTGATTAAAATGAAACATAGCATAGTCCAAGATAGGGGTTCAGAAATAAGGTTAAAAAGGCTAGATCATGGTCTCAGATCTCCACAGTAAGACAGCTGGAAAGAAGATAGATTATGAGTAAGAATATTATTTTGGAGGCCTGACTGAAATCATGTTCATAAGTATTTGTGTGCATGTTGCAGCCTCCCATTTGAACTTAGGTTTCTTAAAGGTAGAGATAATTGGATATTTTTTTGTATCTCTAGCCTTTAGCATGATAGTCTTTATCATAGGAGGCATGTAATAAATGTGTTGAATTAAATTGGCTTTCAAGATCTTTGAAAGACATCCTGGAAGCCCTTTGAGAATGAGCAAGAAGCTTCAAAGGCAACATAGGCTCCATGTTATGTGATCTTCATTTTTTTTGTGATTAATACCTAAATTTAGCCCAATATATGGATTCAACTCTTCCCATCTTTATGTTAAAAGCATGTGTGAGTTATCTTTGGAATTTCTTCTGCTCTTTCACATTCCAGTAAAAATAATTAGCAACACTCTTTGAACAGTACTTTAAAAGATCAAGAAGTATGGCATAGTAGTTTGGGATTCATTCTAATTTGACTGTGACTTTATTCTAATTGCTCTAATTTGACTTGTATGACTTTCAATTAACAACAGACATAGCTTTTGAGGTCACTTATCCTTTCTGAATAACTTGCCAAAAAGGTTTGGTATATGGTTTGTGCATGATTTTATTTACTTTGTGATGTATCTGTATGCATGCATATGGATGCATTTTTTATGTGTGTATATCCCCTGAGGATTTTTCAGACCAGGAATTTATAAATTTATAAATCAATCAACCATTATTTTTGTGCTCAGACAGGACACAAAGAACTGACTCCAGTGTCCTCAGTAGAAATAAATGATGTATTTTTTAATTCTTGTGACTAGCTGGCAAGGCCCATGATAACTAATGAATGAATCAGGTTTCAAAAACAAACTCAAGGAGCTTCCTACCCCAGTATCTCAATGTATCTATGATTTCAAACTATGTGATATTGGGCAAATCATTTCTTTCACACTCAGTTTTTTCAAATGTAAAAAAGGGGATAAAAGTAACATCTTGTAGGATTGGTAAAAAGATAAAGATAAAGATAAAATATGTGAAATACTGTGAAAAATTTAGGGCATTATGCAAATGCTGGCTGCCAATAATAGTGACAATGAACATCATATTATTGATGTAGGCATTCCCTCTAATATTTCATTCCTAGAAGAAACACGATAAAGATAAAGATAAAGATAAAATATGTGAAATACTGTGAAAAATTTAGGGCATTATGCAAATGCTGGCTGCCAATAATAGTGACAATGAACATCATATTATTGATGTAGGCATTCCCTCTAATATTTCATTCCTAGAAGAAACACGATTTTCATCCATGTTCTCCTAGAATTTCACTATAGAGGATCACCTGATGTAACCTACCTTGTATTCTCTTCTTACCTTCACAGCAACAGTGAAACATTGCAACTCTAAATGATATGAACCAAAAATAAACAAATTCATGTGATATTTACCTTTAACCTCAAATGGTGCTGCTATCTTATAATTTGAACATAGCAACAGAAAACAGTGTGTGCTCTAGGAGAATTCTATGCCTCCCCCACTCCCTCCCTCAGTGTTTTATGGTACTTTGTTCCACTGAACAAAAATGCATAAACAGATTTTTGATGAGTTAGTAATCCTCTATACCTTACAGAGGTAAAGCTCTTTCTGGGTGACCATATAAATGCATCAGTCTAGAGTGATAGTGTGTGTGTACATGTGAGGGCTAATTAGGTTATTGCTGAGACCATGCTTTTTGATGTTGTCCCACTTCTTTCTTCCCAAAGCTTTCCTTTTACCGAAAGGAGGATCAGAACTTTCTAACTTACTCTCTGCTCTCCATCTACAGCTGTTTGTCATTGTTCAGTCATATCTGACTCTTTGTGACCCTATGAAGGGCTTTCTTGGCAAAGATGTTGGCATTTTCTGACAAAGATTTGCCATGCCCTTCTCCAGATCACTTTCTAAACTAGGAAAGTGAAGCAAAGATGCCCTTTGTAGCATATATTGATCACTTGGAACATCTCTTTCATTCTATTTAAATCAGCTTTGGATACTCAATACTTTTCCACCTTCCTCAACCTCTCCTTTCTTATGATTTAAGAACTTCAGGGGAATTGAAATTCTTTCCAAAGTTTTCTTTTTTAGAGAGGGCATGATCTGGCCTTTTCAATTCTCTATTTTCCATTTGGAGTTCTGCTTGGTTTGAACTGTACAAAACTGCCTAGGTATTTATTTTTTATTATTTTTTTTTGCTTTCTCTTATGCATTGTCTTCCATTAGACTGTAAGCTTCTTCAGGGCAGGGACTATCTTTCATTTCTTATTTGTATTTCCAGAGCTTAGCACCATGCCTGGCACAGAACAGGCATTTAATAAATGTTTATTCAATTTAATTGATCTACAGTGACATGTTTGCATCATGTTGTTACTCAGAGGGACAGAATATTTTCAACTTTTTTGTATATTTTATTCTTGGCATAAGAACAACAAGATTAGTAAATACTATTTAACATACCATGTCCCCTATAGCCCAGTGCTTACAACTTCTGAATCCAAAAAGCACCCATGCAAAGCATAGGCTGCTGTGAACCCAAGCATCCCAGGAAAAGGATAGTTTTATTTACTTAAATATTCTTAGCCTCTTCCTGCAATAAGGCAAAGGAATGTATCAATCAATAAAGCAACAAGTGTTCATTAAGTATCTACTATATGCCAGGCTAGACAATATAAATTGATACTTTAATACTTATTGTATTTAATAAAATACGATTATTGATTGCTTTGTATGTTTACATACAACACAATGTATGTATATTGTTGTTTAACTTATATTTAACTCATACTATCCATACTATCAGTCACTAAGTGACAACTCAAAAAATCCATCCTCAAGATTCAACTCTTCCTTCTTAATATCAGATGCATGGAATCAGAACCAAATAAGGCTGAAGTTTATGCAATTCTTTTCAATGTCCTGTGACTAGCAGAATCCTCTATTTCTCATCACAGTTAATTCAGTTCTTGTGGAACATGAGTGAAGGTAATAGCAATTTAGAACAGAAATATTCTTGACCCCATTGCCTATGTTGCTTCCTCAGTCTTCAATTCAAATTTCCATTGAATGATACAATATGTCACTGATCCACCCAATTAATAAATAGTAAACTCAATAACACATAAAAACACAACTTAATTAGTATTTTTGTAAATTAATTTAATTTTGATGGAAGTGACAATTAATAATAATTCTATTGCTTATATATGTAGCTCCCCTCCAAATAAAGTGAATTAACAAGTTAGGAACATTTTTACCCTCTGAAGTAATAAAACTTAAAAACAATGAAGCTCAAATGATTACATAATAACAAGAAATATATGTCAAGAATATGAACCATGGAAATCAAAATATGCCCCTTCTCTGATTATCAACTGGGGAATGGCTAAACAAGCTTTGGTATATGATTGTTATAGAATATTATTTTGCCATAAGAGATAACAGGCAGAAAAAATTCAGAAAAACCTAGAAAGACTTACTTGAACTGATGCAAAGTGAAATGAGAAGAACCAGAAGAATGTTGCACACAGTAAGAACTTTATTATACAATGAAGAATTGTAAATAACTTAGCTATTCTCAGCAATACAATGATCCAAGACAATCTGAAAGAACTAATAATAAGGCATATTATTTGCTTCCAGAGAAAGAATTGATATTGTTTGAATATAGACTGAAACATGTCATTTTTCACTTTCTTTCATTCTTTTTCTTTTGTCTTCTTGAACAAGATGATTAATATGAAAATGTTTATATATATAAAACCTTACTCTTACTCTTTGAGGATAGGGAAGTGGAGGGAGGGTAGGAGAGGGAGAATTTGGAATTCAAAACATTAAGAAAATGCTAAAATTTATGTAATTGGGAAAATTAAAATATATTAAAAATAATATATTGAACACAATCAAATGCATGAAATAAAATAGAAAAAAATACTAATCCTCTAATTCATTCCCCATCTTTAGTAAATAGGAAGCTTTTAAAATTGGGAGTGTCTCTCACGTAGAAAACCACAGTAGAAAGAGTGCGGGTGTTACAGTTCAACAGTGAGCTGTGCAGAATTTCAGAGTGGCTTATGAGAGGTCTGGTTCTAATTAGTAGTTCTCTATGATGAATACTAAACACAGACAGGCACACAAGATTAAATAAAGTAGAAGGGCCATTTTATTCAATGGAAACCTTTTAAAAATGGTTCAGAATAGCTTGTTGCATACCTAACAATTTTCTCCTAGTGTTTATTACAGGATGTTGCCAAAGTTTGCCTGTTTGGTCCCCTGCCAACTGTTTTGCAATTTTCCTCTCATCTGAAAAAAAAAAAAAAAAAAAAAAAAAAAAGTCTTGCCCAACTTTTTTTTTTTTTTTTTTTTTTTTTTTTTTGAGCCATCAACTTTTCCAGACATCACACAGTTTGGTCAATTAAAATAAAGTTAATTGGTATTTTGCCCTTCACAAAGATCAAGTCATTCCATATGGAAATATTTGCAGCTTGCTGCTTGCTAGAGGAAAGATGCTATTATTGAAGGCATAGGAAACCAGGTGGATGGCAAAAAACAATATAACTTCTTTGGGGAAATATGAAATGACTTCATTTCTAAAAGAGGGAGGGAAATGCATTTTTTATATGTAAATAACCTCAATTCAGCTTAGGAAATATAATACTTTGAGTAAGGATTTTTGTATGAATATAAGAAAAATCAGGTATGGTTGATTAATCAGCAGGTTATTTGCATTCTTAGGAATCTAAGCATGGTATTTAACTTGATTATGTCTTACATTCTTTATTTCACTTTAAAGCATCAAATTGTGGAGTTGGATTACTTTGTTTTAATGTCAAAACAAATGTTTCAATGGGAAGTTGTAGTGCCTTCTAGGGAATACATGTTGAAGGATCTTTACTCTGTTTCTATATTCCTCCTTTCCCCTACTTCAGAGAAGGCACAGCTACCATTTGTCTGCTTCTTATTGACCTTAAAGACTTTTAATTGGAGGCTGAAGATGGACTGTGCATATTTTAAGGTGTCAACCTGTACCTCCTCAGGCTTTTTTTCTCTTCTGGTCCCTTGAACTCTGAGATCCTGAAGGTGTGTGTGTGTGTATGTGTGTGTGTGTGTGTGTGTGTGTGTGTGTGTGTGTGTGTGTGTATGTGTATGTGAGACAGAAAGAGAGAAGTATGTGGAGATGATACAATATAGAATAAGATAAGGGCAAAAGAAAAATCCAGACAATATTTTCCAATAAAACTTGAAAAGGAGGAACTCACTTTAATCTGAATGATCAGAAAGGGCTTCCTGGAGAAACTGGCACGTGAGTGGAGCATTGAAAAAAGAAAGGGATGAAAAGGGAACATACCCTAGACAAGTGGAAAATAAGTTCCAGGAATTCAGGGAAGAGAAGATGCTGATCAATATCAGGGATTAACTAGTAGCTCTGTTAAACTAGGACAAAAATTTCTTGAGGGAGAATAACATAAAATCAGTCTGCAAAGAAAGATTGGCTTCTGATTTTGGAGGACTTGGAAAACAAGGTCATATATCCTATAGGCAATCAGGAGACAATGAATGTTTCTAAGAAAGGAGTGACTTCTCTGGAAAGAAGGATGAATGTTCCAAATTCATGTGAAGGACAGACTGGAGGCAAGGCAACTAGCTATAAAGCTCATGTAATAGTCCTGGAAAAAAATGATGAAAAATGATAATGACCTCAACTATGGAGTTAGAGGTATGAGTGGAAGCAAGGGTACATCTGTAAAAGATCATGTAGATGTAGAATTAACAGGACTTGGCAACTTATTCATTGTGAGAAATGAGAAATGGAAGAGTCCAAGAGGATGGCAGTTTCCAGATGCTCTGACCAGAGGATAATGAGAAATCAACTGAAATAAGGGAATTTGCAGAAGAGACAGAATGGAGGAGGAGAGGAAGAGTATTTTTTTCTTCCTTTGGTCTAATGTATCATTTTGAATTTCTCTTAATGCTCTTACCAAATTCTAGTCATTTATAGATTCATAGATTTTAAATACACAAGGCAGCAACCATGTCTTGATAATCTTTGTAGCTCTTAAATCCCCAAATAATACTTTTAATATGCATAGCTAGCACTTCAGTGGATCAATGAGCTTACTGAAGGCAACATTCCAATAATACAAATTGTTATCTACCTAGGTCATCTCATCCTTTGATTCTTTTCTCCTTTCATAAATCTATCCAATTGGCTGGAACATTTTCTGTAGGGTTTTTTTTTCATAGTATATAGAACTTCATTTGTAATTTTTCATTGTTAGTACATAACTTGACCCTGTCTTCTTTTTCAAGTTTACATATAATAGGTGGTTAATTATAGATTAGGGTATGAGAATGGTTTAAGTTGTAATTTTAAAATTTTCATATTTAAAAATTATTAGTAATCAATTAATGATGATCTTATCCTAATATTTTCTCCAGCACTCCAGAGATTATTCCCCAAATCATTTCCCACTCACAATTTCTTAAGCCTCAAAGTACATTGATTCTCAGCCTCCAAATTCTGACCATATCTTTACTGGCCCATGTCTTCAAAAAGGCAGATCTCCTGAACTTCCAAGATATAACACCATTATTTACCAAAATCTCTGGAGGATTTTGAATAGCCTAATTATATTCCCTCTAAATGGTCCTTCCTCCACCATAGAATTCCTGCCTATCTCATTCCTATATGGTTAATATATACTAACTTCCTCATATTCTCTCAGGGAGGTGTGAGGATTTGCTGAGCGCTTTTCAGGGCTGCTCATCTACTTTGGTGTCCACCTGATTCACATAATTTTCTTCCCTGTACCTCCAAGAAGCTGTTAGCATGCACAATGGCCACACTTCAGTAAACAGTCTAAGCAGATGGACTAAACCAAGTGAAGGGTAACCAACAAGCCTCAAACCCATCTGTAGGTTAGGGAGGTGTCTACTCAAGCATGTAAAGATGTCTCCTGGCAGAATGGGTGGATGAGAATAATTTGTTCCAAAGATGCAAAGATCACCAATTGCATCCCAGGGTATTGCCAGTAATCTTGACTTTTGTCCTGTCAATGGACTTTGAAGACTCAGAAAGAGAAAATTAGGTTAATATTAATAATACTTATAGCTACTATAAGTATATAGTACTATCAGTATAGTGCCTACTATGTATCAGACTAGGCTAAGCCACTTTCCACATATTAACTAATTTGATCTTTGCTTCAAACCTGTGAGGTAAGTGCTATTATTATCCCCATTTTACAGATGAAGAAGGCAAACAGAAATTAAATTTTTTCCAAGGTCACACAGATGGATTTAAACTCAGGTATTCCTGATCCCAGATTCAACACTCTATCCACTACATCACCTTGTTGCCTCTATATGACTGGCATATAATTAGAATTTAATAAATGTTGACTGACTGTAAGTCCAGTGCAATCTAATTTAATTTATACTGTTAGATTTTTAGATGATACTGATCTTTTGTTGTCTAGGCTAGGACAGACTTCTCAAGCCTCTCCTTCTGGGTAGAATATATAGCATTTTGGAATTATGTGAAGGCTGAAGAAATCCCAAAGTTGTCTGCTTATATCAGAGGAAATTTTTTCCTGTGCATGGGAAAGACCATTGACATCTCTCTGGAATGACTTTTTTTGTTTTTTGTTTGTTTGTTTGTTTGTTTGGTACATTTAGACCTTCCCTGAACCTGATCAGTATCTATCCCCAAAGAAGTATCCTTAAAGTATGCCTTTATTCTCAGTTTTTTTTAAAAAGTGCTGACCTAAAATAATTTAACTTCATTACATATCTTTATGTGGAATCTACTGAAGCAATTCTTTACTGATTTTTATCATCTTTCTTTCTTGAAAATTTGAAAGAAGGAAGAACAAGCTTTCAGAAAAGGGAGTAATTTGCCTCCTAATTTTTTTTTTGAGTAGGGGAGAAAGAACAAAGCAACTATGTGTGTATCATGCTAGAAAGGCATTTGAAAAGCAAATAATTTAGTCAATCAGCTAACTGATGATTTTTTCAGGACACAAACAACTGTTTTTCCATCTTCTTAATCTCTTTCCCTTCCTCCAATGTCATTGACTGGAAAATGGGAAGACCTAAATTTTTAAAGGCAATGAAATAAAGAAGGCAATAAGTATTTATATATCACTTACTATGTGCCAAATACTGAGTTTGCTTTATAAATATGATCTCATTTATCTTTGGACTTTGTGACTTTGCCATTTGTAACTTGACAACAACCCAGCAATAACCCAGTGTTGTTATTAATTTTATTTTACAATTGAGGAAACTAAGGCCGACAGAAATGCAATGATCTGCCAAGATCACACAAGCCAGATTGTTAGGCCAGATTTGGAATTCAGATTTTCCTAACTCTACTCCCATTGTGCTATATACTGTACTACCTAAATGCCTCCATTTTTAAAGTTCCTTTACACATGTTTGGGAAAAGGACTGAATAGCTTTTGATCTTATTTGTATAGAGAGGTCCCAGATAAGAATAATCCCCCTACCAATGTAAATTGGTATCTTCTCTAGAACTTGATTTATTGCTGAGATAATAAGTAACAGGATTATTGCTAACAGCTAAAAATGAGTTAGAAGATATATAATTTTATATCTTCATTTTACAGATAAGATAACTGAGGCATAGACTATAAGGGACTTGCCCAGAGTCACATAGGAAGAATGTGTCAGAGACATGATATGAATACAAGATCTAGCTCCAAGACTAGCTCTCTATTGATTATATCATACTGGATTTTTTGTTACTTTTTGGGGTGTGTGTGTGTGTGTGTGTGTGTGTGTGTGTGTGTGTGTATTTATTGTTATTCACTTATTCAGTTGTGTCTGACTTTTCACATCCCTGTGAACCATAGGTAATTGGTTGATTTTTGTTCTTCATTCTTGAAAAGGACTAAAATGACATCACGTAGAGCTGAATTACAGTGTGTCCAACTGTGGTTAATCAGACCAATATGAGTTTGGTATGCTATGTCACAGTTTGGACACCAATAGTTCCTTATGAATATTTGGGGTAGATTTTCTGACTTTGTGCATCTCACATTTCTTCTAAGCTAATTCAATTCTTCTTTGCTCCTAGAGCACAGCACCTTCTCTGAGGAGAGCATGCCACACTGGGCGAGCATGCCAGTGCTATCCATAGGTTTTTTTTTTCTTACATTTCTTTCTTTTTTTTGGTTATACATGTATATTTTTTACATATTTCCTAATGAATCCTGTTGAAAAAGAAAAACAAGAATACATTTTAAAGAAACACAAAAGAAAAAATGGAAGAAAAGAGGAAAAAGTGAACATAGCATGTGCTGATATACATTGTGTCTATGGTGCTCTCTCTGGATGTGGATGCTGTTTTAATCCAAAGTTTATTGGATTGTCTAGGAACACTGAAGCACTGAGAAGAACCAAGTCTGTCATAGTTGATCATCCCACATTCTTGATGTTACTATGTGCAATGTATTTTTGGTTTTGCCTGTTTCTCTCAGCATGAGTTTGTGTAAATCTTTCTAAGTCTTTATTAAAATTAATTGTTTTAATATATATTGCTTTATTATGTTGGAAAAGAAAAATCAGAACAAAAGGGAAAAGCATGGGAGATTAAAAAAACATAAAAAGAAGTGAACATAACACTTACATTCAATTTACATTCAGTCCTTATAGTTCTTTTTTCTGGATGCAGATGGTATTTTCTATCCAAAGTCTATTGGGATTGCTTTGGATCACTGAACCACTAAGAAAAACCAAATCTTTCATAGTTGATCATTGCACATTCTTGCTGTTATTGTGTATAATATATTTCTGGTTCTTGTTTCTCTCAGCCTCAGCCAAGTCGTTCTAAATTCAGCTTGTTCATCACTTTTATAGGACAATAATAGTGCCTTATTTTCATATATCATAACTTGTTCAGCCATTCTCCAGTTGATGGGTATCTTCTTATTTTCCAATTCTTTGTCATCACAAAAAGAGCTGCTGCAAACATTTTTGGACATTTGGGTCCTTTCCCCTCCTCCATGATTTCTTTAGGATACCTTGGGATCTTCTTGACAAAAGATGTGAATGAAGTCAAAAAGAGTTTTAATGATTTGTCCTCACAGCTAGTTAAAGCTAGATTTAACTGAGATCTATTTGACTCTAGGACCAGAATTATATCTACTAAATCACCTGTCTATATCTATGTATAGTTCTGTTTAATAAAAATTTGTTTTCTTAAGTTGAGTTTCTTCATATTTATGTCATTAAATAAAGCCACTAATGCTTCACCTTAATATAATAGGTAGGAAATTATTCATTTGCCATAAAAATAATTCTGTCAGGGCCTTGTGAATGAATGGATGCCCCAGATGCCTTTGACCAAAATGTCTGGCTGAGTAATTGGTTATTTTGACATCATGGTATTATTAGTGTTTTTGACACGCTATTAGAAACAGGGAAAAAAAGGGGTAAATGTCATCTTATGGAAAAAAAAATGTTGAGTTTTGCATCAGAGAACCTTCTACCTGATCTTGTCACTGCTACTTACTATATGTTTAATCACATGCAATTCATTTAACTTCTCTGGCCCTCAGTTTGCCTTTGGTCAAGATGAGGGGGTTGGACTAGATGCCATATGATGTCCCTTTCAGCTGGTGCTAAATTTATTTTTATGGCCTTTACAATGCAATAAGATATAGTAATATCATTTGTAAAAATACAGTAATATTCTTTTATAAGAATGCCTCCCTTAGTTGAAAAATAATCAGAGCAGCTGCTGGTATGGGAATAGAGGGAAAATTGCCCACAAATCCTGATCTGTAAGCACATATTTTTCAGATTTTTGCTCCCAAGGGATTATCTTTTACTCTCTTCATTATTATGGGATGCAGGGGACTATTGCAGAAATCTGAAGAGAGAAGTACATTTCCCTGAATTCATGTGATGCTGACAGTAAAGATTCAGTTTTAGTGGGAAGCATTTCATAGATAGAGGCACATTAATTGCTGTTGTGTCTATGGCTTATAGGACTGTTTCCTTTGGGTCATTCATTCACCTTAGCCTTCTCATCTAATTAGTTCTTTTTTTTCCCATATGGAGCTTGTCTTAGAGCAACACAATATTCAGGGAGTCCTATTTTCCTAAATGAGAAAATACCTGGCATGTCTTCTGGGGGCTTCATGGTACTACAAGTAATAAGAGGTCATGTAATTCAGTTTAGAGCAAGTCTATACAACATTCACAAAATGGAAAATTGAGGCCATTATATAGAAAATTCTAAGTAATTACTCTTCCATGAAATATTTAGATAATCAAAACAAATATCAGGCTTTACTTTTGTTCTTGATTTTGGCATATTTTCCTTGAAATAATCAGATACCTATTAATCCTTCTCTTTATGCATACATATACATAACACACACACACACACACACATATGAACACACACACATATACCTTACCATAATACTATTCACTGAAAATAGGAATTCAATATAGCACAAGTATATCTTGGGTGTCTAGTTACTAAAGCATCAAAAAGACCTTGTCATGAGGGATGTAACCTATAAAATGGTTCCACAGCATGGACCCTGAGTTCTTCATTAAAATTGGCATTCCATTGTATTACCTCCCAGCAAGAAACCTCTCACGAAGTGGGAATCATCTGTAAATGTATATAATGTGAAAACAAAGCATGTCATTAAGATTTACAAAAGAGAAGAGATTAATGAAAATTTTGAATAGAATAGAAGTAGCCTTCAGTAGTAACTACAGGGAAGTCACACTACTCAGGAACACCTATGTTCAAGTCATGCCTCTGATATAGAGTAAGTATCTCCGTAATCAGTCAAGTCACTTAACCTCTTGATGCCTGTGACATTTCTCTAATGTCTTTAGTTTTGATAGAGTTCTGTAAGAGTGGAGAGAATTTCCCCACAGGAATAGCCTATACCAATGAAATCACAGATCCTAAGTAAAATAAAT